>NW_009610566.1:35237-38758 GCF_000690535.1 Cariama cristata
CCCAAGGGCTGAACCTCCCTGTGGCAAAGGGGGTGCCCACCCTCCTCGGGAGCAGGGCTGATGGATGCTCTGGGGATAAACAGCCCCTGACTCCCCTCGCTCCCTTCCTGCAGGAAACTGCCCAGAAAAGCCATAGGTTGGTTATCTCTAGTGAGAAGGAAAAAAAAAAATCCATCTCTCCTTTTCTTTTAGGATATGCATCAGTGCTGGAGATGTCTCCAACAGCCTTCATGACAGAAACCCTCTGATTATACCACCTTTCCAACCCAAAAGGGCCCCGAAAGTGGGCAACGCTCTGTAAAACAGAAAAAAGCCTCCGACACATTCGCTGCAGTGGTCTCAGTGCCACATTTAGCTGCCCCTCCACGGGATGTGGAGAGCATCGCTTCCCAGCCTACCTTCCCCAGTCCCCCTCAGCTGTCATCACTGTCCCTGGCACAAGCGTCTCCTTCAAACCTCCATCAAGACCAAAAAGTGCTTTTTCCTGCTCAGCCTGGACCAGAGTTTCTCCTCTTTGACCCAGCCACTGAGAGAGGGGGGGAAGGATTGCATTGATTTAGTGGGTGTCCCGGCATGGCTGTGGATGTTACAGATTGCTTTGCCTCGGGGTTTCTCTGCTCCCTCATGGAGATGCAGGGCACATCCCTACCCAAGGGAAAGCAGCATCGCTGCGGGCAAGTTGATGCATCAATGTTTTGCTTCAAAATTTGGCCCCTGAGAATGGAGTGGCAAAGCAATTGCTTAGGTGTGAGGTGCGTGAAGCTCCTTGAAGACTCCTTAATAATTTAAAGAAACAAAATACATCTGCTTGGAGCAGTCTGTCTTCGGTATTGCATTAACAGAGAGGAAGGAAGGCTCCATGGTCCTAAAACATAACCAGAAGGGTGTACACAGCGTTTGGCCTGAGGGAAGACGTGCAGCTAGTTAAGGAAGAGATGTTAAAAGCACCAAGAGATCAGTGACATTAAGGGCTTGGGCTTGGACTTGCCCTGAAGGATGGTGCCTAGGGCCTTGGACCACTCCTGCAGCATCCCACAGTGCTCTTGATGCAGGGCAGGGTATACACTTCTGCACATTTTATTTAAGAACCACATCACCTTTCGGAGAACCCAACTCCATCTTGTGCACATGTTTTTTCATTTACAGTCACAAAGAGGCAAAAAAACCAAAGCTGCATTTCAATTGTTCATTTAGCGCTTTGATTTCTCTCCATTTTCCTTGCCTTTGTCTGTGTGGGAATGTGCATTTGTGGGAATGCTTGTTTGTGGGAACGTATAATATCTTTTAATGTTTTCTGCAGTTGTTTAGTGGGTCCCCTTCTGAAGCCTTATGGACCACCGTGGGCTGAGAAACTGGGATGGAAGATCCAGAGAGACAGCCTCGTGCAAATCCAGTGTCATCCCTTTGAAGTCCTTGGGGCTTCCACAGCAGCCAGAAGTAATTAGTGAGAGAAAGGGTTTGTAAGAGCCGTGCTGGCTCGCCATCAGTGCTTCCCGCTGACTTTGAATAAAGCGGAGCTGAGCCAATACCGAACACTGTTGGAATTACGACACCAAACATCCAACCTATTTATCGAGCACGCTGCGGGACTTGGAGACAGCTCTCCGCTGCAGGACTCGCGCCGTCGACCTCGCACCGCGGTAGTACCAAAATGACTTGGCCAAAATACACCAGGCGTTCAGGTGCTGTGGTTGAACGAGTCACACTCGCCCTCCTACGCCCGTCACCGTCCCATCAAATCTGGGGTGGCTGGAGGCTCTAATTTCCCCAGCAGACCAAGTTCAAGGAAGACCAGCACAAGCAAGAAATACCAAGTGACTTTATGCAGCTCCTAGATTTGCAGAGAAAGTCCGTACCAGATCATCAAAATGCTGCTGCTTACCTTACTAAACCTCTCGATCTGTCAAGTGCTCCCTCTGCCACGAGGTGCTGAGCCTCGGCGACCAGGACCGCTCCTCCCTCTTGATTGATGCAATGGCTCCTGCTGTCTGATCTGGTATTTCTGCTTGCTGTTTTCTCCCCTCTCTATGAAGTGAAGTGGGTCAAGTTAAAGACGCTTGCCTACAGCTTAACTAGCCAGCTCTCTTGTGCCTTCCCCATCCATGGATGCTCCCCGCAGTTGGAGATATCACCTTCCCAAAAATGCTTCACATGCCCGGGAAAATCCCTCCTCCACCGCTGAACTGAGATCAGGTCTGTAGGGTGGCTGGAGGAGATGAGTTTGGGCATATTTTGGAGAAAAAAAAGCAGGGAAGGAATTTTAAATTTGCAGCCTGGAAAGGTACAAGTACTCTTCCTGCTTTTTCCCTTCTAGGCATTGCTTTGAGAAGCATGTTCCTCTATTTCTGTTTTTCTTCTGCTATCCCGCTTTTTTTCTCCCCTCTTGCTTTTTTCCCCCTCCCTTCTTCCTCCACTCCCATTATCTCTCAGCAAAGTTAGTCTTTGCCATGGAAAATAGTGTGGGCATCACTGAGGTCAGAAGGGACCTCGGGAGGTCTCCAGTCCAAGCTCCTGCTCAAAGCAGAGCCACCCTCAAAGCTGGATCCCAAGTTTTGCGTGTGGTTATCAACTCTGCGTTATAAAGAGGAGCACAGATGTGACAGCAAGCTCTGTTTGGGGCAAACCACTAAAATTCCCAGAGAAGTTTTCCAACAGTAAATTCTGATTCATCCAAAATCATTTGACTTGCGGGAGAATTTTGATTTTGAAAGAGTTGGACAGCAAAACCTCAGAGGCATGTAAGTTTGAAACCAAAAGCTTCATTTTTGCTTTTTCATGTGGGTTATTCTAGCCTTTCCTATCCTTCTGACACCCGTGTTTTACATCACTTTACCTGGTGTTTCGACTGAAACTACACGGGCCGCTTCAATAAGGTCGCTCCCACGTTTCTGACTCTCCATCTCACAAGAACTTCTGCTCAGTGAAAAAACTCGGACTTTTCTTCCTGATCTGGAACAAAAGCAAATCGAAAAACATCATTCATTCCATGTGATGGGAATTCTACTTTCTGGATGGCTTTCGTTGCCGTCAAGAAGAAGGGTGGCTGGCTGAGACAACTCATGAAAGCTTCGAAAGTTCATACAAAGGCTCTAAGCTGGCAACGTGTCCCCCAGTCCTTGCATCGACTGCCAATATTGTGTGGATGGGATTTTTCAGGGTCCCCTCAAAGAACTGAATATACGGCTCCCAAGGCGCCTGAGGTCTCTAGTTCTGCTGGGCTCCTTTTGAAGAGTCCTAGCCTTTTTTTCTTCTTTATTTTTTCTTCCCTTCATTCTGCTTTAGATAACCAGAGTGGGCCTCTCACTCATGGGAAGCATTGTTAAACGTGTCACCTCCCACCAAGAGAAGCGAAGAAGGGGAGGAAAAAGCCACATGAAGATATTAAAACAAGAAACTGGAATGTCTACAAACTGCTCGGAGTTCACTGTTAATCTGTTCACTGTTCAAACTGTTCACTCTTAATTCACATATCCCTGTTTACTATTGAAAACGGCTATTTATGGCATTGTAAGCAACCGCTC
>NW_009610566.1:38789-51896 GCF_000690535.1 Cariama cristata
CCGCTTAGCCTCAGATGGATGGTTGGCCCATATGGCTCACGCTGTACTTAAGTAGGATGGAAAAACAAGAGAGGGGATAGAAGCGAACAGACCTTTTTGGATGGCCACATCTGGTCCCCATGTGTAAGCCCAGCCTCGCGGAAAGCCTGCTGACAGAGAAAAGCTACATGCTGTGGTTCCAGACAAGCTTCTTTTATAGATATATTATATATATATACATACACATCCATTTTTTATATATGTGTAAATATATATATATATAGATAGATATTGAGCAAGAAAGAGCTTTCAATACTTTCTTTTCTGAAGCTTGTGGGCAGATGTGGACCACTGGGCAGCACTGATTTATCGTGATGCAAAGTTGCTATTTCTATGGCGCTGCCAGCTGGCGAGAGGCCGGGGAGCAGAGAGGAACTCCGAACACCCCCGAGTTTGGCAGGGAAGGACCTGGGACAGAAAGCAGGAGGACTGCTATGACGTGTTGGATAGGTTTCTGTCAACTTTCTAAGCCGCATCCCTCCGCAGAGCACAGGTCCTGGGGATGGGCAAGATCAACACTTTGCCATCCAGCCAGATCCACCAGCCTGTGCCCTGACACCCAAAAAGCAGAGCTGGTACCGCTTTTTGGTCAGCAAAGTCTGCCCTACTCTGCTCCCGTGGAAAGGAGATGCCTGGAGATGCTTCCACTTAGTTTCAAAAACACCATCAGCATTTATGCACCTCCTTCTTTAACTCAAGGCCTCCAATTCACTTGAAATTTTCCCCGTATTTGCTTTTCAGCCACCTTGTTCTCAGCAGCTGGGGAAATCCCCACCACTAACTGCAAGTCCATTTTTTTTAAGGCCACTTTAACACGGACACCCCTTTACTTAAGACCAGAAGCCTCTCCCTTCTCCAACTCCACGGCAGAGTTGGTGTCTCTTCTTTCCTTAGCATCCCAGGACCCCAATCTCAACTGTGACAGAACAAATAACGCTGCTGGGATGTTATGGCTGATCAGCAGGATATCTTTAACCTATTATTAATTTGGATGGCAAACAAAATAAACAGGAACAAAAACAGTTTGTCTCCTCGCTCCAAATATTCATCTCCCAAGGAACTCGCGCTCCATACGATATTAAGAAGGGAGCAAGCCATGAATGTGCAAGCACTGCTGATGACCTGGTGCTTTGCCAAATTACGGTCAACAGCCTCCTGATATTAAATCCTTGTCAGAGGCGAGATCACTGCTGGGACTGAAATACACTTGGACGGGATAAACTGGAGCATGAAACGGGCACTTGAAGGAGTATTTTCACTTGGCGAGACCGCAGATTTGTTCACTGCAAGGCCAAAAGGGATCCGCGTATTTCTGTAAATTGGAATTTTTGCGGCAGTCCAGCGGGGAGCGGGATAAAATGCTTCTTTCCCTTTTCGCTTTCACATTGGAGATGGGTGTCTGACGTCCCTGCGCCTTTCTGAAACCCCATCCTCAGGAGACCTCCTGCACGGCCCCATCCAGTGACGCCTGCGGCAGAGAGAATTAATCCCCTCTGCCTCTGTGCAAACGCACACAGCAAAACCCAATAAACCAGCCCTGAGCTAGCAATTACATTTGGAAGAGCACATCAAGCACCGAGCCAAGTGATCTCAAGTGATGGAGCAGCCTCCAGCCCCCAGGGCAGCTGACTCAGGAGCTATTTACACTCATACTATCAAAAATCTTTCATCTCATCCGCTGGTTCTCCAAGCACCGTCGCTTGGAGGAGGCTCTCAGCCCTCCCCAGGAAGGGAGCAGCTCCTACGGATGCCACGAATCCTCACCCCAACCTTCAGGAATAGCTAAAAGCATCGACACAAACTCACATTTCCCCACTGCCATCCAACAGAATACACCGGGTGCCCGCTACCCTGGGAGATATATTTTGGTGGGATGGGGATGCCACAGCCCAGCTGCTGCCCTTTGCCAGGGCAGGGATCTCACCAATCTCCTGTTTTCCAAACCCAAAATGGGATGGGGGGAAGGATGTGCCAGCTCTTCGCAAGGCCAGGGGACAAACTGGTGTATACCGAGACTCTCAGGTGGGAAAAAAGCCGGGCAGAGAGTAGAAGAGGGGCTGGCAGTTAGAAAATAGTGGAGAAATTTAAGGAAAAAATAGTGGAATTGGTGGAAAATGTTAGAAAGCACCACCCACTTCTTTCCACAGCCAGCGACTACTTTCTTCCCCATCTATCACATTAGTTGGGATTTTTATTCACTAACCCATCCTCGCACCGGGCGGCAATGCCTTGGGGCAGGATCCCTGGAGGACCGGGTCCGAGCGGGCCAGTTTGCCACGTGCCCGGCGACTTGCCCCAACACGCCGATGCTTGCCCTATGTTCACATGGACCGAAGGGCCAGCCTGCCCACAAGGCTGGTTTTTTTAGTTTTTTGGGGTTTTTTTCCCATTTTTTTCCATCTTTGGGTCTTGCATGCTCCTGAGCTAGCCTGCTACGGAAACTAGGTCAGGAATTCACATCAGCGAGGATGCAGGCTTATCCATCATCTGCTTTTTCGGCAGAACCTTGCTCACAGAACCTCTTTGTGCCATACTGGAGCAAAAGGGACCGGGACTGATAACTGATCTGTTTTTCTCTGCTGGAAAAGGATTGTCACATCTTCTTATGAAAAGCTGCCAGTTTGAGGCACCAATTTGAACCAGAAATCTTTTTTTTTTTTTCCCTTTTTCAAAAAACCTAAAAATAAGGTAGCAATAAACACCAATGAGTCTCAAATATTTGCATTAGAAGCTGCCATTTGGTGTAGAAACAAAGAAAAAAAAAAATCCCAATCCGTGCTCAAAGCCTGTATTTTCTCCCTAGCAACCCCCAGAACGGTTTTCAATATTTTCTTGAAGTTTTACAAGTCAAATCAATCTACTCCGAAATACTGTATTTCTGCAGCATCTACCAACATTGAGCACGCTGTTTAAATACAGCTGCTCACACTCCGAAGTGAGCAACACGTATTAATTGCTGATGGCTTTTTCTAGAGACAGGAGCACGGTTCGCCAAGGACATTAAAGCATCTGTTTCCTGAGTATTTGCTCTTATACTACAGATCATCAAATAAAAGACCAAAAAAGCATGTCATTAAGAATTTATGTAAGTATTACGTTTTCTTTTCTTTAGATCAGGCCCTAAGTCTTGTGGCGGGGGGAAATTTCGGTGGCTAAAAATGATGATGAGAACCAAGGTTTGAATAAATGATGCTTACATCCTTGGCTGGATGCTGTGGACTCTACGCTTGGGAGCGGGTCGCTTTTTCGGGAGTTCATAAGAGATGGGCTTTGTTCATATGGAAATTTCTTTGCATTTCCAAGGAACACGTGCAACTTTTTCCGCTTTTCTCTGGCAGTAAATTTGACTCGGCCAAAAGCAGAAGCAATCGGATTACGCGAAATGTACATAGGAGTTGAAAAGATGTCAGGTTCCCTCCCGCCCCGCTCTACGCTACGCACAAATCTGGAAATCAGCAGGTTGCGAGACAGAGAAATTTCCGGGGATCATCCCAGATAAAAGCCATTTTCCCATTATAAGCGGGCTGAAATTAGAGCTGCAAATCCAACCCTCTTAAAAAAAACGGAGCTGTGGTTTGGACGAGACACCCTGAACATCCCAGCAGAGCTACCGCCTTATAAATAGAGAAGTAATTCACGTGTTGCAGCCGAGCTTAGGGAACTCTTCAGCGGTGGCTCTGCTCTGGTCTGCAGCCCCACGGCACAGCGGTGACCTCTGGTTGAGGAAAACTGGAGGAACACTGTGGTTGGGTAATTCTCCCCAAAAGAGCAAGAGATAAACAGGTACTTGGTAACAGATAGCCGCCTTTTCCAGATAAATGCCAGTTCTCCCTTTGTTTCTTCCAAGCTCTGCCTCAATCTCTGACATCCTTCAGACCTCACTTTGCTGGTTGCGTGTCGTCGCATCTATTTTATGGTGTTGTTTTTAGCTGTCAAAACCAGATTTTTTTTTAAAAAGTAGATTTTTCTTTGTCTGTGCTTTGCCTCATAAAAGACTCATTGCCAAATGTTTGAAACCCTGCGTCAATCACCAGTATTTTCTGGGAACCGGTCAGAGCGAGCCAGCACTGGTCAGAACAAGCCAGAACCAGCAGGAACAGGTCAGAACCAGTCAGAGCTGGCCAGAACAGGTCAGAACTGGCCAGAACCAGTAGGAACAGGTCAGAACCGGCCAGAACCAGCCAGTTCCTCTGATTAGAGCAATTACATCCCCCACATCCTAAAAGAACTTTATAAATTTAAGACTAAGGAAACACGTTCCATTTGAAACAGTGAGGCTCTTAATTCTACTGTTTCTGCAGAAATCCTTTGTTTGTGCTGACATGTCAGTCATATCTCATGTAAACAAATTGTTTACGTACACACAGGACAAACCAATATACTAACAGGAACACAAAAATGTTTTTAGACCTCCCTGTCTCAATACCTCTAAGTATAACTAGTGTTTCCTCGAAAACAGTGAGTCCTCCAGAAATCAGATAAGTAACAGTTGTTGCTACATCACTATTTTATACTCTAATTTTTTTTACTATTTTTTACAGCTGGTGCTGACCGGTTCTGACAAGTTTCGGCCGTTTCTGACTGGTTCTGGCCAGTTCACCATCCACAAAGCCGGCCCTTGCTGCTCCCCGACCCTCACAACCTCGGGATCTCGCTCCTACTGCCTCAAGCCACAAAACGTTTCCCATTTGCAAACCGAGCAAGTTTTAATTATTCCCATAATTTTGCCCAGAAGGGAAGAGCCAACCATATTAATCAGATCATGAGCGCAATTGCTCCAAGTAGCATACTCCCAAATACACAAGCCAGGGTATGATCTCAAAAAATAAACCTAAAGCGCTATTGGGATTATATGAACGTGCATTCAAACAAAGGAAAATTTACTTTGGAGCCTTCTCTCCAGCTTTGGGTCTTACATACCCTTAGGGATGTCTGGGTATAACCCCGTGACCTCTCTTTCCTCCATCCTCAGCCCCTATCTCTTCAACAAGGACTTTTGCCAAACAATACCTCTAGCTCTATCTGAAGGATAAGGCATTCAAAGCTATAGTACATTCAAATAAAGATTGGAAATCATTTCCTTACAGGAAAGAGCTATCCCAGTTTGTCTTCCCTTCCTTTTGATTACATAGCTCAGATTAGGGATAGTCAGGAAATTACATCGTCTTCGGAAAAATAAAAAAAATAAAATAATAAAAAGAAAAAGAATATCAAGGAAAAGGAAATTTTTTCATTTCCTGCCAAAAACAATCCCACAACTTCTTTGAGGTTTCAAAGGTTCCGTTACATTTCTTTCTTTTTTTTTTTTTAAAGTCTTACCATAACAAATACCACTTTGCACATGCTCCTTGTTTTTAAACAAAACATGGGTCGCTAAAAGAATATGCATACATTTTCCTCCGACTCGGTATTTTAATATTGAAGACAGATGGATACTGATGATGGAGCCACCAAAAGCCAACATCTGCCCCACGATCTAGAGCAGGTCCCGGGGCACTGTGGAGAGGACTAAACTTGGCTCATTTATGACCAGAGGGAGGAATTTTTGGCTTTTATAGGAAAAGTTTATCCCTGGTACTTTTTGGTGATCAACTGACCTAAAGCAAAGCACATTTGTCACTGCAGTGTGTGACCTTTTTTGGTTGTGTTTTTTTTTTTTTTTAACCTGAAAAGCAAGCAGGCTGTGCATCCTCTGAGCAAAGATAAGCCTTTCTAGGTAATAAAGCAGGAAAAAGAGAAATCACCTTGAAACGTGTTGTGCCTAAACACAGAATCTATGATTCTATGATCAATCCTTGGTCAGTCAGCACGGACAAACCTGTTGTTTCACCTCTGCTCCTGACCAAACTCAGTGGGGAAGAGGGAGAAGGCAGAGCTTTCTGATGGATGGAGACAAAACGCGGCTGAATTATTTACTTCCAGTATTAGATTAACCGCCCTATGGGAACAATGGGACCAGGTGGTTAAAATATTTGCATCAAAATTATTTATGACTGGCTTTTGTAAGAAGATATTATATGACCGGCTATACTGTGCTCAGTTTAACTCGACCTGAACGGTCTTAGCACTGCCGATTCCCTCCAGTTGACACATATATATGAGTTTTCTCGTATAGCAATGCGGCAAAAAAGCGAGTCAGCCGCGTGCTTCTGCAAACAGGATCTCTCGGCCCTCCGTCACCCACCCCTAATAACTTGCAGCCATCACCCCCATAGACCTGTGCAATCCGCTCACAGATGGTCACCCAAATCCTTCCTCCTTCCGAGTACGGCACAAGTAAATCGGGCCCCAGTTTTCGGGGTGGAACTTGCAGAGAGGCAGGACAAGCCCTCTGCAGAAAGCAAAACGAGGGTTAGCAGTCAGCACCGAGCTGGCGAAGGAATCAATCTTCCTTCCAGAGATAATCAGATCAGTCTTGTCTGACAACACAAAGTCAAGGGCGGCACACGAGAGGCCAGCTGAACGTGGGAGAACCAGGAGCCGCAGGGACTGGAAACACAGCGAGGCTCACACTCAGCACCTAGTCGTATTTTAGCAGGGGATCAGAGCTCAGTATCATTCCTCGATGGGACCGTACACGATGTTTGCCTTCAGAGCTTTCCCTCCGGGCAGTAACCGTTCGTATATCATAGCCCTGTTTACATCCAGCCTTAAATACCTGCACCATCCCGTCACAGGAATTCATTCCCGATGCGCAGTTGGCAAAGGGGATGCTTTCACCCCCACTAAAATTGAAACCTCTCTTGTGGAGGCTGGGCGCAACACCAGCGGAAAAAAAAAAAAAAAAACAACATTAAAATATATCCACAATTTCTGGCGACAGGATCACTTTTCCATGTGTAGGGCAATGATTTTCTCCGCCACAAACCACGACTCCCTTTAAAAGCACGGTACCGCTTTCACTGCGAGCTGTTGGGGAGGCAGAACGAGTTCAGCCAGCTCCCCATCTTTCTGATCAACTTTCCTGGCTTAAGCTTTTGCAGCTGTCCTACACGTGAACAATATACACCCAAAAACCTTTGATGTTGCTGCTGCCTTGCCCTTTCTAAGGAAAGGAATACAATCTGAGCATCCCGGTCCCGTGGGAGAAGGATGCCTCATCTCACAGTTTATCTAAAACCCACTGGCAATCCCACTTGCCATGGCTTTGGTAATGATTCTTTAGTGCTTCCCTGTAAAAGAAACAATATCTCAGTTGTGTGTTTATTATTGTATTAAGGCCTGTGCTCTGCCGGGTGGCCAGGGTTGATGGAGGATGCAGCTGCCTGGAAGGGGCTGGCTCATGGCTGAGGTGCTTTCCCCACCTGGCTCCTCTCCAAAAAGCGCTCCTGCTCATCCAAGGCTCCGGTGGGATGCTTTGCTGGTACTTGTATTTGGGGGAATGACAGCAGGACAGGTATCACAAGGAGATCCTTTCTTGCCAGGCCAGCAAGAGAGAGATTTTGCATCAGGAGCTGCCGAGAAAGCCATTAAATCTTCCCTATTCCTTTTGAATTATTATTTTTGCCCTGGCATGAAAATGAATGAACTGACAGGGGCTTCTTAAAACAGCAAGGCAGAGGGGAGCAATTGCTCTTGAAGTCCTACCTTGTGGGGTAAAGTTTCACCCTACAGCTCATTTTGTTGCCCAAGGGCTGCACCAGCCAGACCCTCCTTCTGGTCTTCAGGCTCCAAGCGTGGCAACTTGCACCCTCTCGGAGAGCAGCCCCAGCCCCCTGATCCTGCCCTGGTTTTACACAGCTTCGCACTAAGCCTCGGTAATCTATAAAACACCTGATTCAGCAGAGATGCTGATATCCGAGAGAACAAAACACACCGATGCCAGCGTGGTGCTGTGCCAGGTAGCGATGGCACGGTGACTGCTCGGCGGAGACGTGGGATGGCACGGCACGGCAGCTTGCCCTCCCTGAGCAGTTCCCATCCCCTCCATCCCATCCCTCCTCCCTGGGCTCCTCTCCCAGCTCTGCTGCTGCAACTCACTGTCCAAACAACCCCTTTCAAGAAGCTCCTGGTTATTCATTTTAAATATCCCTCCCCAGGGATCGCTCGTTAGATATGAATCTTAGAGCAACACCCAGCAAAGTCTTCGTGAGCTTTGGCGCGTGGGCACTTGAGAGGGGCTGGAGAAAATCCGTCTCTCAACCCCAATCTAATGAGCATCTTTGGACTGGGGTGAAAGCGAAGCATCAGTTTGTTTTCTTTTGGTATTACTGAAGATCAGAACAAAGCCAGGAGCATGGCAGAGGATCCCCAGTGTCAGCAGGGAAATGGGAAGGGGTCAAAGCAGCATCACTAGCAGAGCAAGGCACCACACGCCGGTTCCCACATCCAAAGTGGGGTGACCCAGCCCGGGAAGCCCCTCTCCCTCCATCCATCCCCGCTGAGAGGAGCCCACAGGTGTCCCAGCTCTATCCCAGAGCTACAGGACCCTCACCACGCTAGCAGCCCCTACACCATCCGCAACAACCCCATCACAACTCCACTGCAAGAGAGACAAATCCACTTTCACAAACCATATCCCAACGCAACAAATATTTTTGGCTAGCTCTTCGGTGGGGTAAATCAGCTTCTAGGTGTCAGCGGAACCACAGGGTTACTTCTGGTCCAGTGACACAGCTTGTCCTAACTTCATTTGTCTCTTTAAAACATCAGCATCACACAACAAATCATGTCGCGTAGCCTAGAGAGCAAACCATCGCTTCAGCTCCTGAGGGCCAGAAGACAACGACCGTTTTACAGCAGTGGATACCCTGCTGCCTTTGACCTGGGGGCCGTACGCTGCCATGGCTCATCTGCCAGAGCCCTTGGGTAACCCCTGGCCGGGGCAGGTCCTCCCTGGGACCAGCCCCTCAGTGCCCAGCCACCCATGGTACGGTTCCCAAGCCCAGCCAGTTCTTTCTTCAATGGGTCATTCACCACGTCCTGAAGCTACCAGGCTGATATGCAAAACATCTAAGCCATCTTTTAAAAGCTCAGCTTTAGGACAGGTTTAAATCCTAAAAATCTTGCCAAGTAGAGGCTGCATCAGAAATTAGTTTGGTTGCCTCGTGGGGCAGCAGAAGACTATCCTGCAACATCTCGTGGACCACAGAGAAGCACTCCTACCAAAGCCTAGGCACCCTCTGCCCTAACATCACCACCAAGAACACCTGGAGCACTGACATACTTGCAAAACATCCGAGTTTTTTTTCCTACTTTAAACATTTGATTTAATATTATATATTATTATATACTAAGATAAGTATTATTTAATATTCCACCCCTCCCTTCAAGTAGCATCAGGTGTTCTGCAAAATATACGAGCTGGTTGACGGCACCTTCTCTGCACCACTCACTATTTCATAAACCCCACCAAGGCACCTCTTACTCTGCTCCTCGCTAAATTAAACAGCCCTAATCTGTTTAACCCCCACCTCCTCCTCTTTAGAATGCCTTTCCAAGCTCCTCATCCTTCCTCCCTTTGCTGGCCCTGCTCCAGTCACGTTTCCCTCTGGCTTGGGCATAGGAAAGCTCCCCAAGGTGATGGTGCTCCTGTCAATTTATAAGATGTCATTCAGATACCTTCAGGGTTGCTCTCCAACTCTTAAAGTAGTCAAACACCTCCTGGGATGGGAGCCAGGCACCGTCGCTCCCGGCCGTACCACCACACAGCACAGTTATTTCCAGAGAAATAACTATTGCCAGGTCTAGGGCTGCAAATTATTTCAGGAAAGCATATTTCTACTTAGAGAGTGTAAAGCTGGACATTTCTGCCACAGGAGGAAGAGGTGAAAGAGATAAACCTGCCTCTGGGATGGTCATTTTGGAGTTTAGAGTTAAAGGTTGACGGGGAAATTACCATCTCCCTGAAGTCCTCTGACAGAGATACCAAAGATCCCCGTTTCACCCATTTTGGGTATCCTTAGGACACATCAATGGTGCTCATCGCAGCCCTACAGCTGGAATTGAAATGTCACCTCTGGAAGGTCAACAACACGGCACCAATGTGCTTGGCAGCCTCCGTGCGGTCCTGGCAGTTCCTGGCACACGGGGATGTTCAGGGACTTCAGTTTCATGAAAAAGCTGGGTTTGGCAACTCTCCTGTCCCCGGCGGCTGCTCTGTCAGAAGTATTTTGCCATGCAGCATCCTTATAGTTGAAGGAGAAGAATATTTTCCTCTTCCACACTCATTTTCTCTGGTTTTGCGCTAAGAAAACAAACCAGGTTTTAAAGAATTAAATGAAACCAAAATAAAAATGAACCTGCTTTTCTCACAAATCCCCCTTCCCCTTTTTCTGGTGGGGAGATGGAAAATGATGTGGGAGGTGGAAAGAAAATAAGGAAAAATGTTATTTAGAATAATACTTTTTCCACATGAAAAACTAAAAAAAAAAAAACAAACAAACCCCAAGTTAATCAAAAAGAGCTGAATTGCCATGCCTCTCCTGGGGTCACCTCATCCCTCTAAGCCTTTTGCCCCGCAGTGATGCAGATATTTGCACACCTGCAGCCGTCGGGCTTTCCTGCAGTACGACAGTTTAAACCAAAACGGCAGAGGTTGCGGACGGAGCAAGGGGAGGAAAGAGCAAATTGGATCCCTCTAAAGATAAATACTGCCTTGTGGAAACTCAGATGGTTGTAAGCCTCTCGCAGCTCATTGCTCCAGAGCAAACGAGCTGGTGGTCTCCATCTAACGACGGGCAAACATCCAACTTGCAGACCCTCCGTTCCAAAACAACGGCAGCTGTTGAACGTCTGAGCAGGGTCTGCTGGACAGGGAGAGCACCCGGAGATGGGACACATGCACAAGCCCTCGCCATCCCCGAGGAAGGGCAGAGGAGGCCAGCACTATTTTGGCAGGGCACAGTGGCCCACAGCATGATGAAGATGGTCCCCTGGATGCGTGCCAGCCGTTCCCTTAACAAACTGCTGTCTTTCTTTAAAGGGTAACAGAGCTTCCCAAGAGAAGACCATGCAAAAGAAATTAAGGACCGAGTCCAAGACCAGGCAGAATCTAATCAGCCCACCTTAAATTCTGATGTCACGTCCAATTGGCCTTCATCCCAAGATAGGATGTGCAACTCAGTCGAGTCGAACTCCAGCACATCAGAGGGGTGGGTTGTCCCACCTCAGACAAGGTAACACCCCCAAAATCACACCATCAGCAGACAGGCTAGTCCTGCCGATGGCTCTTGGACCAAGCCAGTGATAGCTGCTGCATTCATCCATCCATGAGACACCACCAACCAACCAGAGTGATTTTTCCATCCTGTCGCCAGTGTATTTCTCAGTGCATGGGGATTTCCATAACTTTTCAGGCATATGGAAATTTTCTTTTTCCCTTCTTTTTCAATTACATGTTTCATTAACCGCCTGCACCTCCTGATTTGCCAACGACTAGCTGAGGTTTCCAGACTGAAGAAATGAAGAGGGAAATAAAGCAATGATTTATTGCCATTTACAGCTGTCACAGGATGATGCAAAATGATTTGCAAAATGCTTTCACTAGCAGAGAAGAAAAAGCTGGGAGAGAAGGCAATTCCTTGCTGAAGATAATTTCTACCCCATCTCCCTCTCAATTGCCTTTTAAAGAAACACCTGGGGAAGTGGAAGTCCTCAAAGTGTCCCCCGCTGACAACAACTCTAGGCTGCCTGCGAGAGAAGGCTCCCAAACTCCTTGCAGCAATGCCATTGCTGCTGGCCCTTCCCACTGGCCACCAGACCACAGGGTCACCTTTCTTCTGGCCACGTACAACCCCGCTACAGGTAAAAGAGCCACGCTTGAGCACCACAGGGCCAGGAGATCTCCCTCTGGCTTTGCCCAGCAGCAAAGCATGAGCCGTGGTGGGCTCTTAGCAAGACATGGTGTTATTTGCATCAGAGACCATGCTCTGAAGTCAATCCCTTCAGCCTTCCCTTGGTTTGCCTCAGGTTCGGATGTTCTCTCTGGTCAGCTTTGCCCATGACAGATGGGTTGAGTCAGCGCTCTTCGGATGGGCTTTTTGAGGACAAAGGTGTCAGCCCTATTGCTGACGAGACCAGTTCAATGAGATTTGCTGACTTGACGCAGTCCTGCCTGGACTGACAGCTCCACATAACTCTTCCTCAAAAAGATGGACAGCGGATAGATACGGACCTCGGAACAAGACATCCCCCTCCATTTCACCTCTGCTGACCCACGTGAGGAGCGGCTTCGGCTCTCCATCAGCCATCACCACTGTTCCAGCAGCGTGAGAGGAATTTGGATGGTCCCACTCTCACACGTTCCTCCCTGACAATACCTCTCTGCTTCCCTGACTCAGCCCACATTAATTGTGTAAGATGTCTTAAAGACCACCCAGCTTGAGCTGCAAAGCATTCAGCGATAGATAAAAATAACAATTGCATCGAGTGAGGCTACGTTCCTTGCCAAGAAGATTAGCAGTGAGAAAATTCCTCCTTTAGGGAGCTTTGCAGCCAGGGACCGGCCCAGAGGGTTCATGACCGACAGCATGCCCCGTGTACATTTAACGGCTATGGGTAAAATGTGAAAAGAATTATGAGCCCGGTGGCTTCCCCTAAATCTTACTTTTGTCCTCATTCCTGAAAGGGAGAGCATGGTCAGGTCAGCGATCCCGGCAGGACGGTAAGGCAACTGGCGTCGAGGTTCATTTATCACAGACGTTAAAGGGGCAGCTGGGGATGGTACAGGAAGGCTCTACCAACTGGAGCATCATCTTTCTCTCCAGTACATTTGTTGTTAAAAACCAGAACAAACTAAACAGAGGATATTAAAGAAGCAGGAAGAATCACCTCGTTTGCTTGTCAAACAGATTTCCACTGAGCATCTCCAAGGACAGGTCCACAGGTAGCCGCCCCAATGTGCCAGTGAAGAAACCGTTGTATAATGAAGAGCCATGAAAACGCAGAAGCCAAACTATGAATTATAGACAAAAATATTCCTCAGAAGTGAATGATGAATACCGACACAAACACCCAATACCTTCGCTAGCTTTGAATATTTGGAAATCTGTTAAAAACGCGTCTCTTCCTCGGGTATCTCAAAGTGAAAGACTGTTGAGTCCAGCCTCTTTCGAGAAGGTAGGGGAA
>NW_009610566.1:51923-61042 GCF_000690535.1 Cariama cristata
GATGTTTGCAACTTTAATGATCCTGCCAGAGGAAAGGACTTGGGGTGGGCATAGAGAAGCTTATCCTCTACACAACCAATTGTCAACTGTTAAAAATTCCCTGTGGGCCTTAAATGATATGTCCATTCTCCAACCCGTTCCAACACTTGCTCTTAAAATAATTCAGGAAAGTCTATTATATGGCCTTACACCTGTTGTTGCTGGAAAGAGCACTTCAACCCTGGTCCAGAGAGGACTTTGTACTTTATGCACAAAACTAGATCTGTTTGGCCACCTTTCGTCCTTTAAATCTAAGCAGAGGTTACTCGGCTAATTTTACAGTGCAGTGCGGTTGCCACCTTTATGTTACATAAAAAAAAAGACTCACCACATCAGAAACACAGCAAGGTCTTGCAGAGGCCTTAGCCTACAATGCAGAAGCCGACGCATGCATGAACTACTCACATTTTTTGTTTGTTTTCTCCTTTTCGTAGATCCCCATCTCCAGCCAGTTTCTAATCACTGCTAAGAAGAAGCTTTGACACCTTATGAAGAAACAGTAAAATGTTGGGACAGGAGAGCAGGCAACAGTAATATTTAATGATTAAAGTAATTTCTCTGCACCTGAGACTATTAGCAATCTGCCAAAAATTGTTCTGAGTTAAGAATTGCATGGGATGACAACTGTGTATAGATAACGGTGACAAAAAAGGCCTCTAAACACCTTCCAAATTAATTAATAAGTTCCTCCACCACCAAACCTTCTCCTGAGAGGCCCCAGGGCCCAGTTTTCCTGCTTTTGATTGATTTTTACTTAATCACAGAGCTTGTTAGTCCCTAGCAAGCACCCCGAATTAATGGGGCTCCTGCGTGATGCTTGACCTCCTTTGGATTCCACGCATGGGATTCAGCGCTGGTACCACCCAGCCAGATGTTTCCAGCGCCTTTTGAAAAGAAATGCGTCTTTTCTTTTATTGGACACCCTGGCAAGAGAGCCCACGTGGAATGTAAACTCTATGTGCAGGGATATATATTTTCTCTCACTGTTTATAAACACATAGAGCCCAGTTCTTCCCCCACTGGGGTTATATGAGCCCAGAACGTATCAACGTTGGAGAACATACTCCTGATTTACACTGAAGCGAGCGAGCAAATTGTTTGCAGGAGAAAAAATAGATTAGGCAAGCAATGGCCCTTTTGCATATAGATTTGAATACACATACAACACAATATTTAGATTACTTGCAATAAACAAACTTGCCTCGATACCCGCAAAAGCAAACCTCAGATCCAGAGGGACAGTCAAGGAAGAAATACCCTTGTCTTCCCCAGCGGGAAGGGAGGCTGCTCAGACATGAAAAATGCCCTTGGCAACACCTTGATTTGGCATCTGCTTTCACATCCCTGAGCCAGCCCTCCAATTTTGCTAAAAGAGCAGGGCCGGGGTGTCGCGAACCATACGCCCACAGATCTACAGAGGTTTCGTTGGCTTCTCACCAGCTCGTTCTTGCTCATCTATAGCTCTAAACTCCCCTTCCTTGCTGTTTCTCGCCCTTGCTCTGTTCCATCCCATGTTTGCTGCCTCACGGGACCACAGGTTGGTCCCAAGAGCTGCTGAAGGCAGATTGCTAGGTTGGGTCTATCTTCTCCCACCCAACTGCTGGCCCAGCCTTCAGTACCTACAAAAATCACCCCGTGATTCTAATGGAAGCAGGCATGTGGTTTCTGTTCATGGGCTAAAAAGTACGTTAATTTGATAGCTGGCATGCATATGGATGAGGTAACAAGGATGGTTAGCATCAAGTGACCTTACAAGACTTTAGAGAAGCCACTAATGTTTTGACATTAAAAAAAACCCAAAACTTATGATACTTGCAAGGCTGAGCTCTGACAATGACGCATTTTCCGTCCCCAGTCCTGCTGTTATTGCTGAAATAACACGAACGTACTGGTAAAGGAATAAAGCATTCTATATATACACATATGTTTACACACGCTCATATTTATAGATGTACGTGCACATATACAGGAGGAGATAGATAAATATCTGTAGTTCACAAATGAGCCGTTTTAGGAAACTGCAGGACACGAGGGAGGATTTTGTTTAGAGAACAGTTTCCCCCTTCCTCTCTCCAAGTCGAGATCTCTAACATCTGCCACCCGTCGTCTTCCAGCCAAGCCAAAGGGGTTGCGAGCAAAAAAACCAGACACCGCACAGAAAGGTCGTGCTTTGGTAGGGTATTCGCTTCATTTCGGATGGATGAGGGGTGCTAACTGTGCTCATCCCCTGCAGCTTCTGCCTGCCAGGGCTGCAAAGGTCTGGCAGGGTGCTGCTCCTTTGCCACATTGATTTAAATCAGCCAAAATTGGCCAGAGGCAAGTTTAATCACCAACGCTGGATCTCCCTCCCTCCATCCTCACCATTTCATGACTGTATCTGAATATGGGTGGAGATGCCTCGCTCCTTTAATCTGTTTTGGGGTTTTTTTAATACTCTTATGGAGGGAATCAGGGATCATTAAGCTTAATAAAGCTCTTAGAAAAGCAAAGGAGGGCAGGAAAAGGGTAGATAAATATACGTACATATATACACACACAAATAAAATCCCAGAAGAGGGAGGAAGGAAAAGCTGTATTACAGAATCACAGAATGGATTTGGTTGGAAGAGCCCTCTGGGATCATCGAGTCCAACCTTTGCCCTGGCACCATCACGTCAACTAGACCACGGCACTGAGTGCCACGTCCAGGCTTTTCTTAAACACCTCCAGGGATGGTGACTCCACCACCTCCCTGGGCAGCCCATTCCGATGCTCAACGACCCTTTCTGGGAAGACAGAAAGGAGTGAAGGAGCCCTGTTAGCACAAGACACAGGTGCACACATTGCCGGGAGCAGGGCAAGACTGAAACATGCAGCTCCCAAGCGTTCGTGCAACTGCGTGCCGGGACAGCATCCTTCAAGGAGCAAGCAGAAAAAAAACCCAACTGCTTTAGCAGTGGAACTAAACCAAACTAGTTTCTGAAAGGGCTTTTGGAGGAAGAACATGGAGAGGGTCTCTGTGGCCCAGGGACCCACCTTGAACTCTGGCTCAGGCCCAGAGAAGCCCCAAAAATCAAGTACCAACTTGGAGCAGTCACCACCTCTGTGCTCGAGGGATCTCTCCCGGAGCAGCACGGATGGCAAGCTCCCCCACATCACTTGTGCCAAGGTCCCTGGTCCTTTCATTTATTATTTGCAAGGCAGTATTTGAAAAGCACCCAGCAGAGCCTTTTGATGCTTGAAGGACCCTTACCCCAGAGGGTTTAGGTGGTTCCTTGTGAACTTCCAGACCGCTCACAGCTGGGAGATGCAGGGCTGAAGGAGTTGAGCAAGGGGGGGGCATAGGCAGCAGCCCCACCAACCCCAGTTAAACCTTTCCCCCCGCAAACAGCACTGCCAACGCATCCCTCACTGGACACGTGCACAGGTCTGGGTAATTCACCCAGGGGCAGCAACAGCCTGGAATATCTCAACATCTGGTGGCTTCTGGTGCTGCGTGACAAGAGAAGCGGATGGCCATCAGCCAGAGGGAGAGGGCTACCACCAAAAGCAGAGATGACATTAGCAAAGGCGGGTACACGTTGCACCCCAAGAAAGAGAGAGCTATCACAGCTTGACTTCAAGCCCAACCGCTCCTTCAGGAGATTAGATTCTCATGGTAGCAAGAAGAGGTTGATAACAAATGTTTTCCCTTGTTCTGAGATATTCCTTTGGGAAGGTGGCGCCAAGCCACGTGGAAGCACACCCTTCCTTCACATCGAGCCATACGGGACAGCCTCCAGCGCAGCTGCTCAGAAATCCCTGCTGGGGCTGAGCGGCAATCCGAACCATGAATCATACGCAATTAGCAAATTCCTATCATTAATGTCTGGCAGCTTAACTTATACTGGGCTTCTGCAGAATGAGACATGCATGCCATTTTCCTAGGAATATAATAAAACAGCACCTCCTTCTTCCTTCCATTATCCCTTTGAGGGGAATTTGAGCTTTCTCTTTCTGTTCCAGGCTGTCTGGAGGCATATGATGGGACAAAGATGGGGAGATAAAAAAAAAAACAACAACCAACAAAACAAACCTACTGTCTCTACTTACGATATTTCTTCCTTTGCAGCTGACTCCTGACCCTAGCCCAAGACTCATCTTCCTTTTAGCCCAAGAGAACCATCACAACAAAGTCACCTTGAGTGGTCTACTACGAGCACAGACCAGAAGATGAGCTGAACAGACACGGTAGCTGCTCTCACAACTGTTTTTGTCTATAAAGCTGGTTGTTCTCCAGTCTCTTTGGCTACCTCTTCACAAGAGCCCAGAAAGGACAGATAAATCATCCCACAAACACAATGAGTTGTGCCATGAGTCCTTGGCATCAAAGATATGCACGAGGGACAGGGTGGATGCCACAGTCTGAGGGTTATTTTGCAGTCCGTTTGCTCTCGTAAGCTCACCAGATGGACTTGAGGGATCGGGGTGTAGCTCGCTGCAGCCAGCCATGCTCGGGGACACTGCCAAGCATCCCCAGAGAGGTGGCGAGGGCAAACTTGCTGTGAAAGCCAGCTAGAAAGCTTCTGCAGGAGAAGCTTTCCAACTTAAAAAAGCAGAAAATCAAAATCCTTCCCTGGACAATATCCCCTTTGTTTATGGGTGAAAGTAGTCCTGAAAACAGTAAAGTTTTTTCTGTTAGAAAAACCTGAATAGCCAAGCCCTGGGAGACTGTTGAACTCTCTTTCCACAGCCATCGGGAGGAAGGTGAAGCTGAAAAACTCCATCCAGGAAAGGCCCTCGGGAAAACAAAACCTATTTGTTTGTTGCTGATTTTCCTCCTCTTCCTTCTTTATCAGGAGGAGAGGACCCTTCTTGACGCAGTCACCTACATGGGGAGCAGGGTCCTTTTTCTACTCCGCTCCACCTGCCACCAGTTTACATACCCACGCACAAAATCCTGCCAACACGACCTGCACCCATCCAGCCCTGTTTCTGGATATAAAAATAACATTACTGTACAGATAGAGAAACAGGCATTGTAATCTTATTTACTGACTCTTTGTTATTATTGTTGTTTCATTGCGAGCAGGGATAATCGGTGCAGACCTATTTCTTCTGGGTCCAGCCACCCAATGGAGACTGCAAGCCCGGTGAGGCAACCTTTCCCAATTTAATTAACGTAGCCCTCTTCATTCAAACCCTCTGACTGACCATGCTGCAGCAACAGCAGAGAGGGAAAAAGAGCCAGAACAACGTGACTAGCTCCCTCGTGCTCCAGAAAAGCCCCTGGTGGAGGTCAGGAGCTACAGAGCATCGGAGGTACCTGGCCACTGGAGACATGCCCACATTTTGAGAACTAGATGTAAGACTTTGGGATATTTTTCCATTGGATGAAACAAACAGCACCACCTAAATATGTGTTTGTCAAAAATAAATAAATAAATAAATCTCTTTCCAGACCAGCTCAAGGTGGAGCAAGAGATGTCCCTCTCCCAGTTAAAGAGAAGGATGCAGGGGAAGAACCCGGCTTTCATGTGGAGCTGAGTACCACAGGGATGCTGTCAACACAAATCTCTTGTCTGCACATCGCAAACACCCCAAGGCTAAAAGTGCCTCCGGGGCAGACGAACCTCTCACCCCCCGATCCTCAAAAACCAGTAACAGAAGAGCAGGTGTCAGGGGAAGGAGGGAGCAGAGCAAAGGAAAGGACCAGGGACCATCACGAACCCAGAAGGATTTGCCCCACCAAAGCTCCTACGCAGCAAACAGACTAGGACTCAGCCCAAGCACTGTTTGCTCAGTGACACCCACTGTAAATCTGGGACAGCCGAAGGACACCCACCGCAGGTCCTGCCCTGGTTCCACTCCCTTTGGAAGCCAGCAGGACTTTTGCCAGCAAAGCAAATAGGAATAGGCTTCAGAGATGGGCTTCTCATCCAGACACTCAGAGCTGTTTTAACTCACAAACCCAGCAGGGAGAAAAAAAAAAAAAAAAAAAAACAACAAAAAAAACAAAAAACAAAAAAAAAAAAAACCAACCAACCAAAAAAAAAACCCACAACCAAACCGAAACAGAAAATCATTTGCTGTTTTTGTTGGATCCCTTTTTTGCCAGGTTAGCGACTTAAATCAGGGTCTGTCAAGTGCTGAAGCCAGCACTAGATAAACAGAGGGAGGGCAGGACTACAGCAAGGATGATAAAAAAAGGGAAACCTCCACTTTTGTTTTTTTAAGGCAGTACATTGTTAGATTGCCTCCAGCTGCCTTCCCAAACCCAAACCACCAGCCAGTAAATGCAAGGATTAAAAAAGAAAACAAAGAGAACAAAACACAACCTGCCCAAGAATCAAGTTCTGGGTTGGGCAGCTATAGAGCTTGATAAAACCAGCTAGAAGAGACAGCCCATGCAGAGGTATTCACCAAAAAAAAAAAATAAATAAAAAGAGGCTATCTAGAATTGTTGCACTTGGCCTCAAGATCCAAATTCCAGCCCAAAACTCTGGTTGTGGGAGGAAGAAAGCAGACAGCCAAAAGCAGAAGGTGGAAAGCTCTTTGCATTTTTCAAGTTGACACTCAGAAACAGAAGATAGGACACCCTAAAACGCCCCTCTCTAAACATCCCCAGGCACCTACTCACCCGTTACAGAGAGCTGGTACCTGATGATCGTGATGGAGACGGTCTTGCACAGGCTCCTGGACCAAGGAGGAAACCAGGAATCCAACAGCTACTCCTCTTCCAGGTTCTGGGACCTGCATGTGTGATAGGTAAGTGTAAAATAAGTCTTCATGGGGTGCTTCTTCCCATGAACAAAAATTACTAAGCTGTATGCAAACCATCAGCTGTCATATTTGGGGGGGGTGGAACAGGAGAGGGGCAAAATAAAACTGATTGAGAAATGGTGAAAGAACTTCAAAAATAAAGTAGAAAAAGCAGAAGGAAAAATATTCTCAGATCAGATGGAGCAGGTTGTGTCTCCCTCCTGGCTCCCTCTGCGTTCACCAGGTGCACCCACTTATCACACACAGGAGCAGGTGAAGGACAGGCCCACATCGGCCTTTCCTGAAGACTTTGTGATTTTCTAAATCTCCCTCTTCCCTTCTCCAGACTGAGCAAATCCAACCTTTCCAGTCTCCAACTACCTCCCTCCACCACACCCCTCCTTGGATGCAGAGGCAAAAAGTGCCCTCAGTGCTCAAGACTCAGGAGCACCAAAGCTTTATTTATTGGCAAAAAGCACTCTGTCTTGTTCTCATCACCCTTCTCGGGAGGCTGAAAGTCTTAAAGCACCTGGAGCCCCATTGCATTTGCTCCTGCAGAGCATCCCTTGGACCAACACCTCCTGACCTAGATCTTGGATACCACCAGGACCCAATTCAGAAAAGCATCTTCTCTTGTGTGTTTTAGGACTGTACAGGTTCCTCTCATTTCTAAAAGATGCCCAGTTCCTACCATAGCAATATCCCTGCTCTTTACGCCAAGCTGAGGCTTACCTTGCATGTGTATGTATGTAGAGCCTTCCTATGTGCAGGTCATCAGCCACACCAGGGACTGGCTGGACAGGGCGATCCCCACTGCGTCAGGGTTTTCTGCCTACCTCCTGAACCATGGATTTTTGCTTTCGACAGCACGGTTAGCGCAGCTTCCCCTGTAACAAGGATTATCGCTATGCTTATTAATCTAAGCAGGAAAAAATAAAGCGTAGCCCAGCTGAGGCAGGCATAGACAGAGATGGGAAGAGCAAGAAGCAAGCTCAGCTAATGTCCTCAGTAGCCCCATACTAATGCAGAGAGCCACAAAATCCTCCTTCACCTCCCTTGCTCTCTCCATTCCCAGACTTACTTCAGGTTCAGCTCCTGCCCTATATCCTCTCCTAAGCCAGCTCTACCCCATCGTTAGGACAAAGCTCAGCCCCATCCCTCCCCAGAGCTGTCCCAGCTCACCCTCCCTGCTCCCCCAACCCCAGCCCCATACAGCTAGCATGGATGCCAAGCAAAACTGCAGGCAAAGGCCCTTCCCTTGGGTCAGCCCATGTGTTTCGAGTTAAGATCGGGGGTATATTTCCCCGTAAGCAATGCCCACGCAGTCTCCCAAGTAGTACCGCAATCTGAGATTAATTGCAACAAGAAGTCGCGTGTTTTGTACTGCTGTTAGCAAGATTCAGCGCTTCGTTGAAGTGCGAGGCCCCCTGAAAGCCCAGAGGCGAAGTGTGACCGTAACTCCCAGCCTTTCCTCGTGAGTCTTCAAAGTGCCACGCAAGCAAGGACATCATTGCTGTTATTTCAGCAACTGGGGAAACTGAGGCACGGGAGGTGATGTGACCGTTCCTGCTCATCCACCTGGCCTATGGCAGAGAATCCATCTCCCCGGCATTATGGTCCAATTTGAGATCCACAAGACCAGATAGGGGGTCATTTTCTGCAGCTACCTGTAGCGAACAGCCCATGGGGGAGACCCACTCCGAGCAGCCTGCCCTCCATCAAGCCACGAGCATTCCTCTTTGCCCGATGTTCCTGTAGGGAGGATTCGTCGGATTTTGCAATCTCTACAAAGCTCAGAGAGGCTCAAAATTTCTATTCCAGATTTAAGGGAAAAGAGATATACTTCAGTTAAGCTCAAGAAGAAAAAAAGAGAAGCACTTGGAGAGCTCTTCACCAACATTTCACGTAGGGGATGCCTCAGAACGATTTGAGCACCCAACAGCAAAGTGCCCGTTGACGGCTAGGGGCACCGGGTGCTTAGCTAGTGCCAGGACACATTTTTGGAGGATGAAATCCTTTCCTTTAGACCCCCACCCGGACCCTTATTCCATCCATCTTTGCCTTTGAGAGGAACATGCTGAGCTTTGCAAGCACATGCAGTCATCTGGACCAGGCTTGAAGATACCCCCCACAGCCCAACTAGCACCCACCTCATGCTTCCTCACCCCGGGAATAATCTCTCCGCTCCATCCTTAGGGATTAAAATTTTAATTCCCCAGGAGATAGCTCCTGGTTGGTGCAGTTCAGTTTGCAGCAGAGCACACTCGCTTCCCTTCCGAGTGTCCCGAGGTCCATTTGCACGCATCAACCCCTGAATGACAATCCCTGGGGTGCACAGGGATTTAATAGATGGGATTTTC
>NW_009610567.1:0-1834 GCF_000690535.1 Cariama cristata
GTCCCCCCCCCTCATCCTGCAAACCCTCCCTGACCCCTCGCCCCCTCTGCAAATCCCCTCACCCAGCAGGGACACCCGTCCTGTACATCACTGCCCGGAGAAGGGCGACTTCCAGCTGGCCCCGTGTGTCGGGGCGGGTAGAGCAGGGTTCCACAAAGCCTGCAGGACGAGAGCGTTTCCCCTCTTTGTTTTCAAAATCCAATGTAAATACGTGTTTACCCTTATCAATGCCGAGTGGAAAAAACCTGAAAGCCAATCCAGAAGTGTAAACACAAGTAAATTTGGCCGCATTGAATTACACCGTCTGGCTGGCTGGAATACAGAAAGGAAATAAAGCTTAAACAGTGACATGCAAACCAGGCTTTAAAATGTATTTGCTCTATGTAATCAAAGTCCGTAATCTGCAAGCCCGCAGAATTCACTGCGGCGTGGATCCTCAGCCGCTTCGCACCGACGTCCGTGTGCCCACGCCGCAGGTCCCGAGCCACCTGCCCTCCCCGCCAAACACGCACCCTCCGCTCTCGCACCCCGCTAGAGCAAACCGAAGGTGCGAGCCTGCGCAAGGCTGGGTCCGGAGGATGGGTTTGGGGGGGCTGAACTTTGAGGATTCGGGTTTGGAGCATCTGCACGTGTTCTCTACAGACACACAGCTGCACGGGCACTGCGAAAACACACGGGGAGCGAAGTGCGTGCGCAGGTCAGACACCCTCTCCATTTTACTTTTTGAAAGAGCCCCAAACCAGCACTCTTAAATCTTGCTAGCTACTGTAAAAAACACCCTTATTTTTACAACACTTCCTTATTTGGCTTCTCATTTGGCTTCTTATTGTTGCTGCTTTCAATTGTATTTAAAGTCGTATAGCATCCAGAGCCATTAGGGGATGCTTTATAAATACAATTAATTGTCATTATTATTATTACAGCTTTACCATCTCTCTTTTCTTTTGCCAAGACCTGCTCCCTAGAGGTGGTTCAAAGCAAGAGGAGTTTTGTCTTGTTTTTATTTGTCCTGCCTTATCTGCCTTAATTAAGTATTCAGGCTCTCCAGGGCAGGGAAGCTGTTTTTTAAGTCTGGAGCCCTGAACTCGACCAACCCATGAGGCAATATAAATACTCTGTTGTAAAAATAATATTTATGACTGCAGTTAATTTGTCTGGCCCCATTTTTAGTGAACAAAGCAGAAGTAAGATGCTCTGAACACAGAACAAGTAAAAAGCATTTCTCTCTCTTAAAGAACAGTAAAATACAAGGAGGAAACAGCTGTTCTTACCCCGCAACATCACAACGGGAGGGGTGGCCAAACTGAGGTTAACCCCTGCGAACGCTTGCCGGGCTCCCGTTGTGGGTGGGTGTCTGCCCATGCGGAGGCTCCGCAGCAGAATCATGGATTCAGGATGCCCATTTGAGAACCATCTTGAGAAACTGGAATTAACGAGGCAGGACGACATCACGGGGCTTTTAATAAGCAGTTTCTTGTCCATACAGAGGCAGTGCCAGTCTGCAGTTCCTTAACTCCTATTCATTTTTTCTAAGTACTGTTTTTTACATTGCATCCCCTTTGGCTAGTATTTATTGTATTTTCCGCTGAAGTATTTAGCAAATATTTGGCCAATGTATTTGGTAAATATTTGCCAAATATTTGCATCTACCTGGATTTTTCCCCCACAACTGTCTTTATTAGGGTCTTGTCAGCAAGGAAAAAAAACCCAAATATTGCCGAAACGCGGGCAGGGTGAAAGTGCTGAGCCCGAGGGTGCTGCCAGGCGAAGACCAGAACGGCTGGAAAAGGGGGCCCGTTCCCATCCCCGGTCTCCCCCTCTGCTGCTGTCGGCT
>NW_009610568.1:0-6459 GCF_000690535.1 Cariama cristata
AGGGGATGAACCTTCCCCTCGCCCCCAGCCTGGGCAGGATAGACTTCTCCGCGCATCAGGCTGGGCAGAGGGATCTCTTCCAGCTCTCCTCCTGCCGAGGGGGTCCGGTGCGGGTGCTCTGACATCCAGTGGCGGCGACAGCCAAAGCCGGACGGGATTCCTGCTCTCAGGAAAACGCGCACCTCGCGGAGTTTCAGCTTTAGAAATGTGGAGCGGTTTCCAGAGGATTCGTGTCACTTTGGGGTTTTTAATGGAACTGTAAAGATAATGGCGTGAGCTGCCAGCAAACACTGATCAGGAAGCCCACATCCACCGCTCTTTACAAAGAAAAGCAGAAATTTTGTACCCAGTAATGTCTCCTTTCTGCTGTTAAAATGTCAGCAGTGAAACACTCAGTTTCAGGCGGAGATGTTCTCCCTCCTTGGTTCTTACCTGGTATTATTCAGAGAGATTTATTTCATGTAAATACATGCTTAGTCCGGAGAGCGGCATGTCCAGAGTCTTGCTGTTGCGTGCCTTCAACGGCAACAGAGAAAGATCAAACTGCTTTAAGAAAAACTGTTAACTGGGAATTAATAAACCTCCTAAGAACAAGTCACCTTTGAGCTTTTGTACAGAAAAAATAGATGTCTGTTTGCCAGAAACCTGAAATCAGGTGGTAATGGGTTGCAACCTAATAGCTTTGCAAACGGAGGGCTGAATGCGTGAAAGATAAACGGAGTAATCCATACTTCTCGACCCAAGGTTACTCCGGTAAGCCTTTACACAGCCCGGGAGAAAAATAGCTGGACTGCACTGTTGTTTGGCCATCTGACGTTTTCTTTCATCACGGTCTTCCTCTCGGGGAAAGCGATGACAGGATTGCTCGGCCTGCAAACAAACAAGTCGTACGGCTGCTCCTGACTTAGTTCGCAGCGTTAGAAAGGCATCATGAGAGGGAATCATACTTAGTACAAGGAGCTGGGATGTTGCTTTATAATTCTTTTCTTGGTTTTTGACAGCGTCTCCCATCAGGGAAACTGGCTCAAAGAGTTGCTAAGAAGTGCCCTGGACCTCCAGAGAGCTCGAGACTTGCCTTCTTTCTTGAAAATGCCTTAGCCAGAGAGGCTAGGATTTGGAAAGTGCCAGTTTTCCAGAATCTCACCCTGAAGGTATTCTCCCCTGTCCTCTTTGGAAGTCCCTATGGGACTCTGCAGTGACGCAGTGCCGGTCCTGCCATCTAATCCACCTGGATGCAGAAGTCAGTCCATCATGCTTAGGGAACGGAGGGGGAGGAGGGTCTGTATTTGTCCCATCTTACATCTTATTAATGCCCTATGTAAACCAGGTGCTTTGCACTTTGTCTTGACTCAAGTAGTTTTGGGAAATGTGGTGCAGCAGGTGAGAGCACACAATCCATGGTAAAGCCATACATATGTCACGTTAGAGTTAACGGTCCTCGACACCGTCTTGGAGTCCCATCTATTCGGATGGGAGAAGAGGGAATTCATTGAGGCCTAACAGAAACCCAGCCCCGTTCCCAGCTGCTAAAGCGAGCCAGTCTGCTACCTCAGGAAGGTACACCACTTAATGGCCTCCGGGTACAATGGAAAGTCACGCGCAGCTGCTTCTGTAAAGCGCATCAGACCCATGGAAGAATGCACAAAGTGCCCTGCCAGCCTTGTCTCTTTTTTGCAATAGTGAGGAAAAGCTATTTTTTACCAAGCGTTTTTACTACCAAATGAAGGAAAATAGTGAAGCGGATAGTGTGATGAGTAATATTAAACGAATGGGTGGCAAATGTTGTCTGTTCTGCGTAGCTGCTTGGCCCTTTCAGTTCTCCTACAGTAATGTTCAAATGCGTGCCATGGGTCATGTGTGGCGTTGTAATGGCAGGCAGAGTGAAGTCCTTCTCACCTGAATGCACCTTCAAATAAGATATAAGAAAGAAAAAAAATGAGTACCTTTTGCCTTGTGCCTTGGGGGACTCATAAACCTGACTTCTGTGGTGCCAACGCTAAGCAAATTCGAGGGCCGTTAAAAAAGAAATCTTGAAGAGTAAATCAAAACCTGCTCGTGACTCCCGTTTCTCCCTCCCTGTCGAGGCTGTCTGAATGAAACACGTGCTGCATCGGAGGCCCTGGTTTTCTCAGGAGGGGGAAAGGATGAGCACGCTCAGCACCTTGTCCGGAAGAGCTCGGTTCGGTGGTTCACACGCGCTGTGCAAGGGGAGGGCTGGGTGCTTCCCCATTCCGTACAGCTGTCTGCCCTTGTAAGCACAGCCAGAGCCTGACTGGGTGGGCAACGTGAATGAGTGCTTTAAACTGCTCTGAAATTTGCCCTTGCCCTCACTCTGTAGACACAGCCAACAACTTTCTTCATTCCAAGCCTCCAGACATCTGCAATGTTAATCAGAGCACTTCGTAGAATGATTTGAGTCCTCCTTTGGAGATGTGTTAACAAGATCATCAAAGCACTAACTGTATTTTTCTTCTAAATTTTTCTTCATGTTAACAAGATCATCAAAGCACTTAACTGTATTTTTCTTCTAAATTTTTCTTCCCCTCAGGGCACAGATATCTCTCCGTCGTGTTACAAGAAAGCGGTTCTCTGGATTGCAGAAATAAGCGCTCAGTTCCAGTTCTACCCTGAAACATTTGCCTTGGCTACCGGCATCTTTAACCGGTTATTGGCGTCAGTAAAGGTAGAGAATCTCTGTCAGCGTCTTCCTGGCTAGATTACTGATTGGGGATGTAAGGAGTGTGTAATCAGTTTATGCACAAAGCAGGTACTATGTTTGGCAGCAGATTTAGGGAGCAGTCAGGGTCTTTGCTGGGGAAGGCTTTACATATACATGAACTTGAGTGTTTGATGAGGTTCCACTGATGTACAGTCCTCGGTAGAAGTGTTTGTGTGAATTGTAGTCCAAATGCTGTGGTAAGTACAAAGAACCCCTTATCATCTGGTTGTCTCTGCTAAACAGAAAACATTTGCATTATCACTTTTAATATTTTAGTTCTGAAACCACTATTTTTAACCAAGCCATGGGGCCAACTTTTTCTGCCATTGAAGCAACATTAAAGTTATGAGTTGAACTGAGCCTTGTAGCTCTCAATTCTCTTTAGATTGATGCTGGCATTTGGCAAAGCGCATTAATTAATATCTCAGCCGAGAAGAGGGATAACGTGGCACTGTAAATACCGTGGCATTGTAAATACCAGGGCATTGCAAAGTCTAAAAATTGTGGGATACGTGAATAAAAATTGCACCAAGAGGAGGATTTATTTTGTTTCACTTTGGATTTCCTTGCTCTGTTTCCAGCTTGAAATGAATCTTTCTGCAGTTAACCTAATTCAGAAGCAACCGTAACTTAAATGAAAGTTTGAAACTTGTGCATCTGTTGTAGAACGACAATTATTTCCTGCAAGACACTTACCTTCTTTACTCAGTGTTTTCTTCTTCTTCTCCCTTCAGGCCCAATTGAAATATCTTCAGTGCATAGCAATTTCCTGCCTTGTCCTTGCGGCAAAAACCAATGAAGAAGATGAGGTCTGTATGTTTAATTGTAAACACACTAAACTCAGCTCTTGTGTTCAAGTTGTTTGTGTTTCCAGGTCTTTCAACACCTTGGGCATAAAGAGGAAGTGTTTTTTGTTTACCCCAAGTAGTCCTTAAGGGGTGGCAGTAACATTTTCAGTCCTGTTCATCGTTGCTTGGAAGAACTGTGACCTTCATGGATGAAGGACTTGTGTTTGCTTATGTAATGGATGTGTTTCCCTCCTCCTGCCCTTAAACCACTCTCCTCTCTTCAGAATCCACGTCTCCCAGTAAAGCTTAGCCTGGGGGGACAGCCAAGATGCACACGCAGAGCTTTGTGCGCACAACATCAGAGTGCTGTAATCCCATTGTTACAGGTCCTGGGAGGGTAAGGTAGGCGAGACAGACCAAAGGTTCTTCAGAGGAAGCTTAAAATAGATGAGGCGAAACTGGTTTCTGAACCTGGTGAGGAAATGACTCAGGTTTGCACCTCAAGGTGAGCATGTAAAACCAGCAACTACCCAGGGAAGTGTGAGATTGCACAGGATAATCTCTCATGGCAGAAGTGCACGGACAGACTTCTTCAGGCATTCACAAACATTAGCCAAGAGCATTTCAGATTGCATTTCTCCTCTTTCCTTCATTCCATTTTGAAAAAGAACAGGACACCTAGGAGTTGGAGTCAGACATGCATGTCTCTTCAAACACCCTCTGCTGTAGTGAAGTGCTCTTCGCAGCCTTTCTTAGGATGTGTCACGCTGAGGTTATTCTTCTTTTCCTCTCAGCTAAAAAGAAGAAGCTGAGTCAATGACCGCAGGAAACAAGAGAACCGCAGAAGGCCCCGTAAAACAGGCCAACAGGGAGCCTCCTCCGAGCTTGTCAGAGGAGCAAAACTAACGGGACTGGGAGCAGGGAACGTGCATCACCGATGCAGCGTTAAGGAGGGTCACAGAGACACGGGAGGTGAACAGTGTCGTTCTTGCCGTGGGCTGGGTTCGTAGCCAGCGGCCCTGTGGCAAGCATGGGCCAGTCTTCGTTTACGATGGGAGTTACCTAGGAAAGCGGTCTCCTGAACGAGCGTTCTGCTTAGCGCTTTGGGATCCCTATGACCTTGCCAGATCCCCGCACAATATAAAGAAACACACACAGCACTGTGGAGGACGTTGGCTTCTTTATTATTTTTAATTATTTTTTTTTTAATTTTTTTACAGGTAATACCATCGGTGAAGATGCTCGCAGTGCAGAGTGGTTGTAAACGCTCACCAGCTGAGATCTTGAGAATGGAAAGAATTATACTAGATAAGCTTCACTGGGATCTTTACACAGCAACACCAATGGATTTCTTAAACATTGTAAGCACTAAGTTTTGCAAATTTTTTTCTTTAAAGAAACAGCTCCTTGTCAAATAAGACTAGAAAACACAGATGCACACACATACACGCCCCCACACATCCTTCCCAAAAGATGCTTTGCAAACTACCTGTTCTTAGCTATCCGCAAGTCTTCTGAAGAATGTTACAGTGATTTTTTTTATGTATTTTTAAATTTTCTACTATTTAAAACCTTTCATTTTGCTCAAAAAATTTACTCCCATCTTTAAAGAACAACTAAAACGGACATTAAAAAGATTCTCATAATGCACAACTATATGCCATTTTTATTTTTTTAAATACACACTGCAAAAATATTTCTAACTATTTCCCTTCTATTAATACTGTACATAGAAAGCTGTCAGAGTTTTGCTACATGTCACACACAGGTTTTTTCTTAAACCATTTTCCTTTTCATCCCACTAATTATTCACCCTTGTTTTAGGCAATGAGACTACCCCAATCTGGCACTTAGTTCACATTGCTGTTACTAAACATTTGATAGGAACAATTAAACTTTGTCTTCAAGAAATGATCATGTGCTAGTAAGGCAAAAATCATGTGATACGAACACATCCTCGATCCCTTTTTTAAGGTTATGTGCAAATATTAAGCCGTCTTCGGCTGCTGATTGTGAAAACTGCCTTTCTTAGGTGCTTGTTTCCTCAGTAAATTCAGAGTGCAGTCATTACTACTGGTTTTACTCTATTTGTATCTGCTGGCCTGAATGGAATCTCCTGGATAGCAACCTGGATCACGTAGAAACTTCAGAAATTGTTAGGAAACACAGACCTTGTACATTCATCATAAACTCAGAAAAACAGTTCAATGGTTGGCAAGTACGAACACAAAACACAAAAAAAAAAGGGGGGGGGGGGAGGGGAACCCTTTAGGTTTCCTGGTATGAGATGAAATTAGTCTGTACATATGAAAACATACAAAGTCCACTGACCTCTGCTTTTTTTTTGTTTTGTTTTCCTTAATATACATATTTATCTTCTCTCCAGTTCCATGTCATGGTGATGTCCAACTGGCCCCATCTACTACATGAGCTGCCTCAGACGAATCCTTCCCGCCACGTCGCGCTCTTGACCAAACAGCTACAGCACTGTATGGCATGCCACCAACTACTGCAGTTTAAGGGCTCCACGTTGGCTTTGGTGATCATCACCTTAGAGCTGGAGAGGTTGACTCCCGATTGGTTTCCTGTTATTACTGATCTGCTAAAAAAAGCACAGGTAGGAATCAAAATGGCCTTTGGTCACAAACCTGGAGGCCAGGACACCAATAAAGCGCACGTGTATTGACAACCAACGTGGCACTTCAGCAGCCGCCTGCGAAGCGTGTCCCCACGTTCTGCTTTTGCTGCAGACCTTGCTAGCGTGAACAAAAGAGGGAAAAAAAAGTGCGGTTAAGGGCTGCGCCTGGCGAGAGGGCCGTTCCTTCAATGGGGGAGGGAGGTTTCCAAATTGCTTGGTCCCAGCTAGCCCCCCCCTTGCCTCCGGAGCTAGGGGAGATTCTCCCACAACGGGAGGGCCTGAGAGCACCGAAAAATCTGCTCGCTGTGTCCCCA
>NW_009610569.1:0-6278 GCF_000690535.1 Cariama cristata
GATATTAGGAAGAAATTCTTGATGGTGAGCGTGATGAGGCAGTAGCACAGGTTGCCAAGAGAAGCTGTGGCTACCCCATCCCTGGAAGTGTTGAAGGCCAGGTTGGATGGGGCTTTGAGCAACCTGGTCTGGTGGAAGGTGTCCCTGCCCATGGCAGGGGGGTTGGAACTGGGTGATCTTTAAGGTCCCTTCCAACCAAACCGTTCTATGATTCCTCCCCACCTCAAGATATCGAGCAGTATTTTTGCATTTGTGGACACCTGTGCCACTAGGAAGCAGGTTGTCCTCCCGCACAGTTAAAAGTCGAGTCCAGGTCATGACACGAAGTATGCTGAGAACCGGAGCTGCGCATCAAATCCATGATAGATCACGCTGAGCACCGAAGAGAAAGGGCACGGCTGCTCCCACCCATCCCCAGGGTGCGGTAGGGGCAAATGCACAATATCACACAAAGAGTAAATCCATTTTGGTAAGTTATTGCCTCTATTTAGCATATCAGCCTTTGAAAGGTCTGCTGACTCAGGCACTCTGTATGCACAAGCCAAAATCTGGCTGGTGGTGATGACTGCGATTTCTCATCTGAGGATGTAGAAGAATCTGGCTGGTAACAGCAATCTTATTCTAATTTTGCTCAGAACAACTAAGGAATTGTTCTTACTAGTATATAAAATTAATTACTAGTGCTTGAATTGTTAAAATCCATGTTGGAACATCAATACAGCTATGAGATATATCGTATTTCGCATCCTTTCATTGATTCCCTCTCCGAGGGGAAAAAAGAAAATTAATTATGACACAAATGGCCAGAAAAAGAAACTACTGGTGCCATAAAAACTCAGTTATGGAAGTATTTTGGAGGGAAGTCGTCTGAAGAAAACTTATCTTGAGTCAGCTTTGACAATAAGAATAAGCAGTAACAGGAAGATGCTGTTGTGCTGAACTTCAGGGTTACTCCAGCTTTCCCAGCTCTGTTGTTTGTTTGCTCAAATTACAACCCTGTCGAAACCAAAGCACACTGATGTCGATATGTCCATCTGTACCGCTTCAAAGTATTTTTTTTCATTCTCCCTTTCCCTCCGTTATTCCACAGCCTCGAGCTCCAAGCGACATGCTGTTTATTCTGGCTTTCTCTCACCCCCTTTCCTTTTTAGTTTTTTTCCTGTTAAAAGAACCCGTGCAGGCTGAGAAACAGATTTTCTCGGACGATTTTTCTAGAGTTCAGCCTCTCTGCTGAGGGCTGGATGCTGCCAGCTTAAGAGGAAATTTCTCCTACTCATTTTCCCATCAGCTGGTCCGCGAGTAACTCGATGACTGAAACACCCCCTGCCAGAGGAATCAAGGGGAGAACCCCTGTTTTATCATCTCCCTCCGTAAAACAAAGAAACAAACACATACAGTGCTGAGTTATAGGTTAAAACTGGTCAGACCCAGTTTGCTTCCCCCGTGAGACCGATGCTGTTACAGTCATAAGGTTTTCGCACAGACGGTAGCGCACGTACGATATGCCTGCCTGCTCTGCCGTCCCACGAGGACATCACACCCCCTCCCTGGGAGTGGAGCCTCTCGCGTTGCCCGTACACGCAATGAACTCAGGAAACCCCAAGTTTTCCTCGCAGCACATGTTGCTGTGCACTAAAAAGTGGGTTTTCCATAGCACCCTCCCCATCGCTAGGATCAAATGAACGTACCCCTCTCCCTAAATTCATACACCATGCCGGAACTTTCTGGGAATCTCTGGGAATCTTGCTGTTTAAGTAATAAAAATTTACAATCAGGTGACCACAGCAAGAAAAGTCAAGGAAAAAAGGGCAAAGGGATGACAACTTTCTCTCAGGTAAATGTCCACTGAAGGAAACAATTTTCTGCTCGGATCTATAAAGCTCACATCAGCATCCAAATATTTGTTCATTCCCCCAACAGAGATGCTGAGCCCAGGCTGGGGGCTCTGAAGTTCACTGCCTTTTCTGTTCTGACAAAGACTCCTTACAGCAGACTGAGGGGCAGGGAAGGGAAGTTTTTCTTCATGTCAAAACACAACAGGTTATTTGTTTGGTTATTTATTACCCTAGCATGAATTTATTTATGTCACATATTTTGTGGCAAGGACAGGCTTCTTGGAAGAGTGGCGAACTGGGTAGGTTCCCATACTCGTAGGTGACTGCCACGCACAGTAAAAGCACTCATCTTGTTCTCCTGCAGTGAATGTAAAAGCAAGCACCCATTTTTCAGCACTTAACAGAAATCCATCCAGCAGGAGCTGCAGTTCATTTCAATGAAAACAAAACACACGCTATGCATCAATATATGCTTAGCTTTCAGGTCCCAAATGAACAGGGGCAGCAGAACTTGCCTGACTAAGTGGAGGTTGAAAAACACCTCTTTGGACATACGAGAAGCCTGGTGGATCTCATCCCACCTCCTGTGAGAGATTTAGGAAGAACTGGTGAATGGTAAGGTCTTCCCTACTTGTGAATGATTCCCTTAAGCTACCAAAATCGCCAGAATCATCAGTCCCAAGTCTACAAATCACTTAATTGCTGTAACAATATTAATGCCTGCAGTTGATTATGGTCTACCAACTGGGGATAACTTCACCCTACAGCCTCTTACAGGCTTCAAACATGCTGACTATGAATGCTGCTGGCAAAGAAACATATCCCCTCCTTCTAGACACAACCGCAGACATGAAGAACTCCCATGATTTGGTTCAAGGGTTTAAAAAACTCATTGTACGCTTTGAACTAAAAAAATGAAGCCAAGGTTTTTATTCTATTGCAACCATAATCATAGGGAAATTTCCTGTCATAGGTCCTGTGGTTGCTAATAAACCAGTTTCTGAAGAGGGACAAGCACAGATGAAAAACAAAAACAAGCACAGAACGCAAAACAGACAGACTCTGCCAAAATTTTATGCATGGAGGAGAGCAAGGAGCTGGCAAGAGCTCCCCTGGTTGGAAGGGAGGAACCAGATGCATAAGGAAAGGGAATGGCGCTTATTTCCTAAGTGACGCTCAGCTCCAAGAAGGTTCAATATGTCCCTCTCGCTGCCCCAAGCCATGATCAATTTGACCCAAATAATTTGACAGATGCTTGTCCAACCTATTCTTAAAAACCTCAGCAGTGGAGGTTTTTACCACACCCTTAGACCCATGCTTGCTTTCATCAGAGAAAGGCAGTGGAGTTTCCTATTGGAAATTAAACCCACAACTTCTTGCCCCTGTGGCCAGGAAGAAACAGCTCACTCCCTTAATCCCTGCAAGAGACTTTTTCAGACTAGAGGACATCCTTCTCTCCTCCAGACTCCAGAAGCCTGTCCACCATAAAACGCAACTTAAAACTAAGTCTACAGAACAAAGCCCGTAACATATACCTTAGAAAAGCAGGATTATAGTTACAGAACTCAGGATCCTCCATATCCATTGAAAAAATTCTTGGTTCAAAAAACTTTAAAAGCAAGGCATAAACTAATCCTTTTTTCCATTTTTCCTTTCGTGACCAAAATTGTTGAGACATTGCTCATTCTTGCCAACGTCCTCTCCACTTTAACTGAGCCAAACCTTCTTAGGATCACTCAGCCAAAACGTCCTGAGCACCCCAAACGCAAAGGGCCCTGTCCACCCCCCAACACCTAACACAGCGCCAGGAATCAGCAAAGAAGCCGCTTTGAGAGACAACTCAGGCAATCAGCCAGCAGTGCCAGGGAAGGGGTCTGACAGTGCCACCAAAGCAAAGGATGTAGCCCTCCATAACAAGGCTTCATAATCCTTTTTTTCTTCTCCAATCTTTACCGCAGAAACACATGAGTTTTCAGATCCTAACTAGCCAGCACACCTAGGATCCAATTCAAACCAGGACTGAAGCTCCAGGGCTGAGTTTAAATGGAGCCCTGGGGCGATGGGTAGGGGTGCGGGAGGCCCCATCTGAGGCCACCCAGTGCCTGAACACGTTACCTGTGAACATATTTATTAGCTGTTAAATTCAGCTTTTACAGGTATTTCCATCCTTCTCAGTATCTGGCTTTTATTAACTTAAATATCCCATCTGTGTTACTTATTATAGCACCCTATAAAATCTGTCTTTCCCTGAAAGCATTTGCTGCACCCACAAACATACATTTAATTTTATTTGGCCTGTCTATTAAAATTCATCACTGTTAATGCTTAAATCGTAAAATAACAGTCACAGATGAAGAGCTACACTTAAGTCAAAAAGAAGCTTTCAGGAAACAAAGTGTTTCCATTGAAGAAATGTTTTAAAAAAAGAGCACCGGGAACAGCAAACTTAATAATACGCTTTGCTGCATTATTTACTGTGCTCTAGTCTCACAGGCAGTTTTAGTGGCTGACTTATCTTCAAAGTCTGAGCTAGTCTGAACTCACCCTCTGCTTCTAATGGGCTCATAAAACTTCGGGCCAGCAGGTTCATATTCCATAAAAATCAAACTGCCTTTAAAGCACTGTGGGAGCATGTCATCTTTTCTATCCCTCACCTGCTTTTGTCCCAGGCTGGCAGCATCCATCCTGATCATCCCGTTTGAACAGGTTCTTAAAAAACTCCTTTTGATAAATGGAGGTCTGCAGCTCTAGCGAGAACCACAATAAATCACGTGCATGCGGTGGCTTTCCTTGGAGGATATACTCCAAAGCGGTGGCCAAGGCCGTTTTCCACAACTATTTAGGCTTGTGACACCAATGGAAACGTCGAGGCTGGTGGTCGGGGGGAGACTCTTAATGAGAAGGAGACCTTGGTGGGCCCCAGCAGGACATTTCTGAACACAGCTAGGTCAGGTTGCTGTGAGCCTTCTCAGTGAAGCTTTTAACACGTCCATGGATGGAGATTGTGTGGTCTCCAGTGCTAAACCATTTTGTCTACGAAAAACTTTTCCCTTACGCCCAGTTCTCCGCTGTTGCAGTGTGTGCCCGTTGCCCTTTGCCATCAAGCCGTACAGCCCTGACGACAGTGAGGGGGGGGGTCTCCATATGCTCTCTTTGGCATGACCCTTTGCACCCCCTGCGAATGGCTGGCACCCCAATCTGAGGTGCCTCCTGCTCCCCAATGGACCAGGGCTCCAGCCACAGCGAAGGTCTGGGAGTGAAATTAATGGGACAAGAGCAATGTGCTGAGCTGCGCTGGAAGAGACACTGGCAGCTATTACCATGCCAAGACAAAGAAGGAATATTTTCCAAATTTTTTTCTCTGTGTGTCATCTTTCTCTCCCAGACAGCCACGGCATTTTCCTACTCTTCAGCATCATCCACAAAGTCGGTGTCTGTAGTCACGCTCTGCCACATGGCTTACTCTGGCCATGTCCTCCTCTGCCCTTTATAGTTTTTTTTGCCTTTCCTGGGCTATCTCAGGCCTTCACCCAGGAAATCTCTCTGAGGCATCAAGAATCTTGCTAAAAATTGAAAGTCCACAGGTGTGGCATCGCTTAAGACACAACCATACGAGGAAGGGTCCAGACTTTCTCAAGAGGTCTGTCTCCCATCTGAATCCAGCTTTTGGCTTACACTGCTGACAAGTTTTTAATGTATCTTACAGACCCTGCAGAGTGAACAGGTCTGGGGAGACTGATTTTACAGTAAAGGAGAGTCCAGACGAATTACCTACATCCAACTGGACACGAGCAACAAGAATAGCATTGGTACAGAGTCTAGATACAGTCTTAAAAAACCTATAGTTTTGTTACAAATGACCTAGTGTTTCAAAGGCATGCTTAAAGTATGCTTTAAAAGAAATTTTACTGAAATAGGAAATGAAATTGTCTTTAGCAGAAAATGTGGCTGCATCCTATATCTGGAAAGAAGCAGTGGATCAGCTAACACTTCCCATGAGTACTGGAGCAACCTTGGTACAGCTTAATCTCTTATAACTCTTGATGTTGTCCATCCAATGTGTATGGTTTTTCCAGAGCTGTGTATATGAGGCTGAATGTGTGTGTCTGACTGAATAATTTGTTTCATACTGTATTTATTGAGGTAGCCTCACGCAAGCTAAACAGTGCCACAAGTGTGAGGGATTTTCTGGAAACCGATGATTCAGCCGGAGTTCAACAGGAGTATGGCAATGCAACTTGTCGCCAGTTTCTCAGCTTTTACTAACAAAGATCAAACAGGCACAAAATAAAATGATGCTTCCAAAGGCCCTGCTAAAAAATATGCTGTCTACTGGCTGCTCAGTGCAGGGCCTGCCCAGCAGTGTTTGGCCTTGAATCCACTGAACAGCTATGTTTGTCATTTTTAAAGATCCTTTTCAAGGAAAAAAACTCATCAGCAGGA
>NW_009610569.1:6305-20489 GCF_000690535.1 Cariama cristata
ACATAAAACAAAGAAGTAAGTCTTTTGCTCCTTCTTTCACTATTTCAGCAGCTATCTTTCCCTTGCATTTTTAAAATCAAATGCAATAAACCCCTTGAAACTCAGGTGTTTGGGGTTTTTTTTATGCCTCATAAGGAGAAGCAGAGGTGGCAAGCTGGATTATCAAATGACTCTTTAGCAATTTACTAAATATTTTAATTTTTTTTACTTCAGTGTTAGATTCACCTAATTCAAGATGAACATCATGATGATCCTGGAAATCAGTCAGGAAAATAAAGAGGATGCTAGCAAAATACAGGTAGCTAGCTGTGTACAGAAAGCCTGGGGGCCAAGACACTGGCCAAAACAAAAGGTTTTGTGAAAATAGCACGATCCAACATTTGGACTAGGTAGGTTTCAGAAAGGAAAGGGAAAATATTACTACAATTAAATCTACATGTAAATTAGTTTATGTACCTCAGTCATAAATCTAAAACAACACTGTATGCTGAAAGGCAGGCAAAAGAGAACAAGCTCAGAGACCAGGCACAGAGTCTGGATCGCCCTCAGTGAACAAGCTGCTAGATTAGAAGTAAAGCTGGCCGAAGAACAGGCATTTTGTCTCCTGAAAATAATACGAGGTTTTGACATTCTTCGTGGATGTGCCTGCACATGTATATATGCATGTCCAACTCTGTTTGCATGTGTGCTCGGACAGCTGCCCCCCGAACAGGCAACGCACCCAAGGCTGTGGGTACCTCCCAGTTGAGATGCTCCACTGGGTTGTTGGGAGGTTGCTCTTCTTTTTGATCATGAACCTCCCTCTCTTCGCTTTTATGTGCCAAGGGAATCAAATGCACCTTCCTGTTGCTGGCAATTGCATGTTATTGAAAAAAAAACCATATTTTTTTTTATTTCTACACGAAAGTGCCACATCCTCCAGCCCAGAGGGTCCGTCAGGAGCCACGCTGGCTCCTCCCTGCCCGTACATGTGTTTTGTCTCAGAGGAAGGCTTTCCCATTCCCCCTCAGTTGCTCACAGAGAAAGATGGTACATGGTCGTAAAATCCCCATCCAGCCCCCGTGCACATTTGGGGAGCAGGACTGGATCTCACCTACTCCGCAGGGAGCACGCAGACTTGCGGTCCCCCCACGGCGTGACTGCAGGGTTCATCCCACTTTTGAGGCACTTTCTGAGGGGGCTGCAAAGGACACGTTTGCAAGAACTGAGCATGATCGGAAAAAAAATCCCCCAATTTTTTTTTTTTTTCTCCAGAAGGGACGTCTTGCCTGCTTAGCTGCGCTCCACAAGCAGCTGTTCGCCAACATGTGGACAAACACTCACACAAAATAAAGAGAAAAAGGAATTTCTCGAGCTTGCTCAAGTTGAGCACAGTGATTATTGTGAAAAAGGTGAATTTCTTGAACAATGAGAAAGTTTCCCATGCCTAAGGTCTAAGAAGTGGTTACAAAGAAAACTTTTCTCAGAAAGCTTTCCAGAGCAGTACTGCATTCTGGCAAAGCTAGGGTGGAGTTCAGGGGAACGTGAAGGTTTTGTGCTACAAAACCTCCCTAAGACCCCAAAAGTCAGGATTGCTGTCCTGGCCTTAGTGCTGCTCTGCAGTGTAAACTCCCCAAAAAATCACATCCTCTTCATTCCTTGGCTTTCCAGTTGTAACATGAAGTGACATCAGACTTCCTCGTGAACCCATGAGGACCTACACATAGGTGGTACCCCAGTGCCACCACGCAAAGCCGGACGGATGGATGGGTGGAAACAGCTCTTGCATTTTCTGTGGGTCGTGATGAATTTACACCATTCAGAAGATTTTAGGGGGGAGATAAAACTCAAAAAATCAGTTTTCCACACAAAAACTCCTGTGGAGTCGTTCACCTTGTGTTGTGGATTGTCCAAAATGCCAGGGGCAAACAGGTTAAATGAAGAGGAACCCAACACATACTCCACAGTCAGAGCTGTTTTGGAAGAGCTTAATTCAGTTTTGCTTTTTTCCAACAAAACCTTCCACCTGAAGGGCAGCTGATCTGCAACGGCTTTATTTCGCATTGTCAGCCCCTTGTCCCAGAGGGAATAGCACAGGATATTGCTCTGATTAAATCCATTCCACTTGGTATGAGACTCTGGAGGTTATAACTGAGAGTGTAACTTTCAATTGTACTTTCAGCCTTCTGGCTAGTTATTTAACAGATTTATTTCCCTTAAGTCTGTTTTTAACTATAGCTCTACCTGACCTTGCTGGTGATGTTACCGTGCCATGGTGAAAACAGGGGTTTGCACTTGATGTGAGAATTATAAAAGCAATAGTTCAAAGGCCAAAGGCTAGTGTTTAATTTATATAGCACAAGGAATACAAGTGCTGCAACCCTCCTGCATCCCTTGTCCTTAGCAGAGATACTGGGACCAGCACTGGGGTGAGGTGAGTTTTTCCTGTTCCCAGTCATCACCTCCAAGTCATGACATTGCCCAAACTCTCCATCCCTCTGTAGCACTACAACTCACGCTGTTTGTGTTGCCCAGAGGAACACACCTTATGTAAATGGGATTTTTCATTAGCCTAATTAAAATTCTGGATGTCGAATCGCAGCATTACTGTTCGTCCTGTTACAACGATGCTAACGCTTACGGCGTCTCTCATCCTGCGCCAGCTCTCCTCTGCCGGGGTCACCGAATAACTGCGTAACCCCTTGCTGTTACTAGCTGTCAGCTAAGAAGTACGGCCGTGCGACAGCACACCGCATTGCAAAGCTGAGTAAAAGCCACAACAAAGCAAACAGAAGTCAACTGGTCCGTGCAAAATTGCTTTTGTAACAGGACAAGCGGAAAGCAAGCTCTGGGCAGGGCAGAGCGGACCCGGGTGAGGCTGAGGGGTCGATCAGGGCTTGGCACAAAGCCTGTTACGAGGGGAGGCAACAGCACATTTAACTGGGGGGCAGGAGCTCGTAGGAGCAGAAAGGCCCTTGCAGGAAACTCCCAATTAAAAATTCTCTTACCGACTCATTACCCAATGTTGTATTTAAAGGCCAAAGGGGAAAGGGTCTGGGGCTGTTCCCGTCAGGCTTCATCTGTAATCAACAGAGGTTCTAAGAACTGTTTCAGAGAAAACACGTTATTTTGCTCTTTCCAATTCAGAATAACAGAGACCCATTAAATACAGGCATTATGCCATTTGTTGTGGTTTGGGTTATAATATTTTATTATTTTTATCTTAATGATACATGCTGAGCAGTGTGTGATGTACCAGATCATTCGAAGACACAAAGAGAAACTCTTCAGATAGCAAAGATGCTCCAGTTTGTACTACTGGCTGCCTTCCTTTGTAAAACCTAACTAGATGAAAAAGGAGAGTGTTAAAACACATGATCATAATAATGAGAAAAATCAAATTTCATTGCTGCCTCCAGTACATCATACAGAAAAATAAAAAATATGAACATAAAGAATTAATAAATTGAACTCTACCTTTTCGGCCTTACACGACAGTTATCTAAACCTCTTTTTTTCCTTTGCAAATATTTTCTCCAGAGTAAAAATGCAAAATATTTGCAATTTCACAAAAAAAAAAAAAAAAAGGAAAAATTAATCAAGACAGCTTTTAACAAACCAATTATTTCAGTAATAAATTCTTGGCTGGGTTTCGAGGCGGGACTGTTAGCAGCCCTAGCGTTGCCCTGCTGGCAGGTGCACCCTGACACTTTGCCATGGCTGCTCCACGTCCTTCCCCGTAACGCTCCTTGCTGCGGCCAACAAGTGCCAGCCCTGGCTTGTCAGCCTCGCCGGTGGCGAGCACAGCCGGTGGGAGAGAGCCGGGGAGGCACAGGGGAAAAGGCAAGCTCCAGACCACCCTGATCCCAGGCATCTTCCTTCCCACGCATCCTCTCCCCTCCGTGGCCTCTCTCCCTCTGCTGACCACGTCCCTGCCTGGGATGTAAGCCCTGCCAGAAAGCTGCGGGAGGGCAGGGATAGTATCAGAGGCTATAATTAAACTTCAGAGCTCCGTGACACCACTCCCCAAGCATGTCCGACAAGAACATGCGGGCCGTCCAGGGCGGCGTGGCTGGAGATGGATATTTCCGACGGCACCTCGGAGCAGGACGAGGTTGCGCAGCAGAGAGCCCCACTGACGTACGCGGCCCTTCAGCAAACCACTGTCTTTACGGGCTGCCAAGACTGTGAAGTCAGCGCGACGCTGCAGGAGTTTTATTTTATTTATTTATCTTAATATTTTAATTATTTAATTTTTTTTGGCAAACGGAGAGTGTGAGTCTGCTGGTGAACAAGGGATATGATTTACAAGCATGGAGCAAGGGAAGACAGGCAACCCAGTTTAGCCCAGAACATGTCTCTAAACAGTTTGCAGAGATGTCAGAGGCCACTCGCACTTGTAATTACGGTTCTTGCATTTACGTTTAGGTTCCTTGTGGTTCTCTGGTTTTTGTACATGTCTTAAACCAGACAGTCAGGTGGATGCAGCTTTTTGTTATACGCAGCACAAGGAAAATGCCAGACTTCGGGGGATATAAATAGATGTCAGAGCAGGGTTTTGGTGTTTCTGGTGCTCGCCTGAAATACTAGGAGTGGAAAAAAGGCATCTGTCATCACGTTTCATTCATAAAGGTCTCTTTTCTGGAGAGGGATAGCAGAGGAGTGAAACAGGTTCGTGAAAACCAGCACACATACCAGTTTATTCACTTTCTTCCACATATCAAAGAAATGTTATGCATTGCCCTATTTTGATCCATTCCTAGTGCTTCTCTAAGCCTATGCAGTTCTTCCTGGTCAACCTGAATCAACCAGGAAATCTTGTTGAAAAATACCCACCCCCTGAAAGGTCTCAGCATTTCCCACGTTACGCTGAACAAACGTCATCCCACCCCACCGCTTCTCACACCATCCCCCTTCACAGCCCCAGCAACAAGGAGAAGCTTGTGAAAATGCAAATAAGGTCATCAGGAAAGACAGTTTGTTTTCAGATCATGTTTTCGGTGAAGTTTGTGGTTTAAATCTATCCAATTTCTTCCTCTTTTACGTGCTACCCTGCTGAAATTTGGAAATTATAATGTGCAATCATTTGTAAGGGAGGTAAAAATCACATGTAAAGGAGGTGCTTTTTAGTAACGTAAGTGAAACAGAGGCAGGAAAGTGAGAGAAGATATCCACAAGAAAAAAAAAATCCATCTCAGTAGTTATTTTCTAGATTGAGACAGTCTAAATACCAGCCTAAGTACTTGGTGGCCTCAGAGGTTAGAGGTAACCGGGCAATTCAACACCAGAAATAAAGACTCCACTGCAAACGTTGTGCCTCTCCGCACCATGCGGTCTGCAACCACGTGTACACACACCATGTAGTCAGCACATCATCATCCCACCAGGAAAGTACTTTTCCCTGTATCCCTTTGGTCACACCACACTATTTGGAAAGGCAGGCATCGGCGTGACGGCCAGGCGCGCCGTCGTGTCTCTGGGCTGGATGCACACGGGTTTCTTCGCATGGGGCAATGGTATGTCCCTCAAACCACAGGCTGGAGTCTGAGGGGACGATTGTGAAAATGTTTTGTCATCTCCCACCCTGCCCCAGGCTGGGAATAGCCCGCATTACAGAATTCAAAGCGAGTGATGAAAAAAAAAAATAACATCAATAACATTTTATCATTCCTAGCAAGGAGGCTGTATTTTCAAAACAGCCTACTGCCCCTAGCAATTGAGATTCAGACTGAATAACTCCTGTGACGGTTTATCTCATCCCACCCGTCTTGTTTTTGCCGCTCAGGTTGCCTGCAGGACACAGGCATCCTGGAGGACCAAGGCAAGCACACAAACTAGCAGCTGTCATGCACTAACCAGTCTAGGGACCTGAAAAGACTGATAATAAGTTTTCTACTTTTGTTTCTTTGTTAACTTCTCTGAAAGTTAACACTCTACCAAATAGCACAAACTGATCAAAGAAGACAGAAACTTGAGGATGCCAAAAAGCCAGTTTCCTAGAAGTCAGGAGAATGAATATCTCCCTTTTTACATAGTGGCCACAGAAGGGAAGTTGTCTGGACAACGTTTTAGGGAAACAAATGCCTCAGACTGTGCAAGCCTCACAAAGCTTTGGATGGAGACTGTGCTTCAGGAGTATGCAGCAGCATACTCCTCAGAAAGGTGTATTTTTCCACAGATACCAGCAATTCTGGCTGTGATGTTCCACCTGCCCCTTCTTCTCCCTTCTTTTCTGTACTTCAGCAACCATCGTCTCCGCCTCAGTCTCTTTCTCTCACTTGGGACACACCAGCTCTTGAACCGTCTTATCTACCGCTACCTTCCTCCAGTGTAGCCTGCATATGCATCCAGTAAATCAAGAAAACTGGCCCTGGAGTGGATATGAAGTTTCAGAAATTCCTCTTTCTAGATGCTTAGTCAAGAATCTGTAGCAAAAGAGTGAACTTGTTTCTATTGTGACCTCATTCTGCATTTGATCCTCCTGTGCCTATGGAACATGGTGCAAACAGATTTCCGGGACCAGCTCCAGGTAGATGCTGGAGGTCCACCTGGGCAAGGAATACGGATGAAAGAAGACCCATGTGTCTCATAGGCATACGTAGAAAGTATATGTGTCTCGGACTCTGGCTTACTCCTCCTTACACCACTGTTCATGTTCCCAAATAAACAGGAAAGCGTATATGAATGCTGTCCGTTTGGAGACACAGTAAGTTAGGCGAGTTGGTTCTCTGCTTTCCCTCCTTGCTCAAAAAAGGCTTTTGGCTTCTTGCCCACCTTTCTTCGCTATTTCTTTATGCTTTACGTTGCTCTGTACAATGAGGAGGGTGAGGACCTCCTTGATTTCACTGTTCCTGAAACAACTTAGAGTATTTCTGCCCCCGATATGAGCAAGAACCCATTAACTCTGACACGTTTGAGTATTATGGTTGCGGAATCTGGTATCCATTTCCCAGGAAGGCAGGAAGCCTTGCCTCCAACTTTTTAACGGTTAAACACGAGAACACTACTCTTGAATCACGCTGGAGTTGAGGCAAAATAATCTCTTACATAAAGTAAAAAGTCCAGAGGGAAAGCTAACGTGAATAGAAAGGAAAAACTTCCTTGTTATGCAACTCATCTTGCCTAACTTTTTTAAGAAAACCTTAGGAACTGGAGGTAAAACAGCAGATGCAGAATGACCTTATTTCCTGTTGAACATTTACTCTCTCCAGCCACACGGTTGATCATCGACGCAGACCACGCCGGCTTGCAAAGCAGCTCTAAGAAATGGCCGTGGTGGCTCACATCACAAAGGGAGGCGCTTTGTGCATGCAAGGCACTCGATCGCATACAGCCGTGTCAACACTGATTTAATTGTGCTGCAATTTTAACGCCCTTTTCTTCTCTCCTCCTGGAAAAATTGCATAACTCCACTTTTTTTTTTTTTTTCCCCCTAAGTGGGATACACTGCTTGCACACATCTCGGCAAGCCACTCGAGCAAATCCACTTACAAAGACAGCATCATTCCAACGAGTGTGAGGGGTGAAAGTCCTCTCAAAGCTGTTCGGTCCACGTCCCTGCACCGGGTTTCTTGCAGGCAGGCAGATGCCTGCAGGCACCACTCACCGACTACCAGAGCAGAGCCAGCATCCCCAATACAGACTGCCAAAAATAGACTGCGAGCACATTTCGAATACCACTTGGCAGAGCTGGGTTAAAGTCAGGAACGGTGTGGTTTTCCTCTCGATACAGGCTCTGTGAGAAGCAGGGCTGGGGAGATACTGTCCCTCTCTGAAGCAAGGTGCTACCCGTGAAGTGGCTGGAAGCATCTTACCTGTTTGGGATGGAGCATCTCCCTGTCTCTGCTGAGTTTCCAGCAGTGCTCTTAGCCTCTAATTTGGGAAAGGAAAAATACAGTCTGGCACACCACCCTTGAAATACAGCCCACCCATCTATTATGCCAAAGCTAGTGTTTATAGTTTCCCTCAAAAAAAGGTCATCGAGTACGCTGCAGCACTATACAGTGTGGGACTGTGTATCCACACGGGATGTCAGAAAACTCACTAAAATGGGAACCTAGTTCTGTGCAGAAGAGCTGTATTTCTGTAACTCACAAAACTTCCCTTAAAGCTATGGATTTCCTCCTTCTCACGTTAAGTACTCATAGAAATCCTCTAGATCTCCTGTCATGTCCTCTACAACCCAACTGCCCTACTAAAGCCTGCAACTCATAACAAAGTCAAATGAAGCCCTTGTGATGTAATGACTTAAAAGCTCCATGAGGAACACATTTTCTGGTACCACTTGAAGAGGAAAATGGCATTCCTTGGTATTTTAATACCTATACAACCACAGCTAGAAACACACAGATTGCAGGCTATGTGCATGGCCTCACAAGCTAGCTGAAAAAAATGGATGTTTAATATTAAAAAATTTAAAACCTTGAATTTAAAGGGGTGAAAACGGCAACAGTAATTTGCTAGAACAGTTCAAAATTTCAATTTGGAAAATGCAATTTGTCTTTCACTGTGACTGAAAAAAAAAAAAATTTAGATATACTTCTCCACATGGCTTTCATCACTGCGCAAAATGTTCATGATCATCATCTTCAGTTTCCTCCTGTAGCAAGTTGACATGGAGTCCCCCCAGCTGGCTAGCCCAGAAAGTGCTTCCCCATTAAAACCTTTGATCCAATCCATTAAAATGGACGAAAGTGAAGATCTACCTCAGACCATGTTTTATTGTCCGCAGATCAAATGAAAACTGGCTTTGCACTAGATAACAGAAATGGTGGTAAGACCCCACCACGGCTCCTATAACACCTGTGTCTTCTTGGGATGGCGATGGAACTCAGCCTCATGTTCCTGAGCTCTTCTAGTGACAGAAATGGCATGGTCTGTCTATGTTGAAGTTTCCCAAAAATTCTCCAACTCCTGCAGACCTTTGCCCACCTACACCCACCTCGCTGGGCTTTGCACCCAGCGCCCAGCAAGAACAGTCATTTCCCATTTCATCTAGCTTAGAGAGTTCCTTTTCAACTAAATGGGTTTGGGGTTTTTTGGTTTGGTTTTTGTTTTGTTTTGTTTTTTTTTTTTTTTTTTATTTTTTTTTTATTTTTCAGTCCCTGGCATCAATCAGGCCCTTTTACTTTGAGAAATGAGGTCAGGAGAGGAGAAGGGCTCCCAGGCACAACTCACCGTTTCTGACCATAGTTAACTGCTTTGTGGGTTCTTCAGTTCCTCTGACAGAAAATACCTATAACTAAGTGTTAGGCATTTGATGAGGAAACCTTTCCTCACACCAGAGGCCGGAGTGTTCGCCAGCCTCTTTCTCCCACTTTTTGACAATGCACCAAAGTCACAATATAAAAAGCCTTGGAATTTTCCAACATTTCTGTTTCCTTTAAGCCAATAAAAGAGCTTTTTAGGAAAAAAAAATTGCTTTAGTCCCCAGACATTCAAATTGCAGCTAGAGGAATAATTGTTACCACTTTCACTCCAGCGAGCAGCTTGTGTTAATGGCATTTTTGGAGGAAAAAGCAGCACAGAAGATTAAATAGATATTAATTGACATTAAATAGATATTAGCTGTTGCAACATGGGAAACCCAACCTTAACTTTCTGCCCCTTGGCTGGCTGACTTATCACGCTTATTTAGGCAATTATGCTGGTAAAAAGGTGGCTGAGGGAGGGGGTTTGCTTTCTGCTTTCTTTCATGGGTTTTCTTTTTTAAATGTTCTCACTTTGAAGGCATTTCCAGAGCTTTTTTTTTAGCAACTGGGAATGTGTTCCCAAACCTTTGGGAGAGAAAATATGGATGAGGGTCTGCCTAATTCATGGATGCTGGCAGTAACAGTTCTTCACCCATGGTGGTTTTTGTAGACCTGAAGAAACCCATGACTTTGCACTCCAACTTGTCACAACCCCCTTTCATTTCTCAGGACCCATGACAGAGCAGCGTGACAAGCCGGGCTGTGAACAGCTCCTCAGCAACAACGAGAAGACTTCTTGTGAAATTTTTTAACAGCTCTTAGAAATACATCCCCTTTCTGGTTTCTCTTCTGCCTTTTGAAGTTCCTTTCCTCGGTCTGAAAATTCAAGTTCACGTCAAGTTCACTTTTTATTTCAATATATTGACCTCAAGCCAGGAAGCGTGGCAGGGAGGATGGACGGTGCTATAGCACCATGACACTTTGGAATTTTCCAGATTTGGTGCACAAGTGTAAAGAACAGAAGACTGCTTTCAGTGTCTGATGCTCTTGCTATTGTACACAACTTAATCTTCAACCGTAATCTTCCTATCAATTCGAGAGAAGGTCCCACAAAAATTTATAAATATGAACATACAAATAATTGGAACATGTTTAAAATTTCCCAGCAGTTCCAACAGAAAAGTCATTTATCAAAAGCAGTCTTTTCACCAAAATGTGTGAATCTTGGAGAAAAAACAATCAGTTCTAAGTTAGCATTTATGGTCAAAATAGCTTCCCCACTAGTGTTATTGCTCCTAGCAACAGCCAGCTCTTAGGTATTCTCCTCTTAATCTGTCCCACGTTTTCTGTAGGAGCTGTTCCAAAATGTTTCAATAGTTAACTATTCTGTGAAACAAGAATTTATACCTTTTGTACCATGACTTTATACTTTCTGTATTCCATGTAAGGACTGTAACCAATGGACCGGGCACTCCGCTTTTCTTTAATCCAGTCATTTCACCACAGACAGAGCCACATTAGAAGTAGAAATGACCCAAAAGCTAGAGTATGTGTTTAGGATACAGAGATCTTACATTCGAGTCCATGCCTACATAACACAGGAAGACTCCAAAAATGTTTGTTGCATCCCTAGATGGAGGATGACATTTTTCAAATGCAAAAATTTGCCAGAGATGGGAAAATGGCTACCTCTCTGCCGGATCTTTGTGACCAGACATAGACAACTATAAAGATTCAGTTGTATCCTCCATCTGAAATACAACATACACAAATGACAAACCTGAGAGAACAAAAACTTAGTGTTTCCACCCTCGGGTCATACCTCAATTTGCTAATTAACATCATGTTTGCACCCAGGGACTCTCTACCACACTGCAGCCTTTCCTGTGCGATTCGTTATCCCATATGACTGGCAGTTTCTTTATGGTCCTTATTTTACCATGAAATATCTTTTGCCTTTAATCGTGTATTGGCACACAGCATATGCTACTGATTACAGACTGGACTGTATTTAGCAGGCATGCAAATATTCGATTTTGGTGAAATGCAATGAGCTTCCAGCCCCATCTATTGGTGTAAGAGATGTTATTTAAGTGAAATTTAAGAGCTGTGATAAATGCCAAGAATGGAAGAACTCATAGTGAAGGAATGACTCTCTCCATAATGCTTCAAATTGATCAAAACCTTTACCATCAAATAAAATAGTGAGAATTGTGGTTTCATTTGAGGGAGAAAAGAGAGGAGAGGATGGCTTTCAGTTAGGTATTTATGGTCAAAGATGATGCTCCCAAGCAAACATTTGTCTGAAACTATGTATCTCCTGATTGTATATGTAAAGGGAATATAGATGTAGATCAGTGCAACCAGAGACATTCATCGATGTACAAAAAGGAAAAAAAGGTAGCTAACTGTGCTGAACAGAAGTGGCTCCTGGAGGAAATTAGGGGAAAATACAGACTTTCTTTGTGGTTCTTCATCTAGTGAAATCAGGAAGCAGGTTCATTTGAGGTGTTAATAAGAAGCTAGATGGAAAACCAAGTTAGCTTCCAGTGTTGTTTGTTTGCTTGGGATTTTTTTTTTTTTCTTCTCAGATGAAACAGAAACTTTAATGAATCTATGAAAAAGAAACTTTTGGGAAAGGTGCACCCCAACATCGAAAATTCAAAGTTTCTCATTAGCCAATATTTTACTCCTGTTTTATAAAGGTGGAAAACAGGGAAGAGAAGCGTAAGAGGTATCTTAAGATTTTCACAAAGTCCAAAAGAGACAAAACAAAAAAGACAACTAGGTAGAAATTGTAAAAGTCCAGTGCCACCACATCAATAGCACATTCAATGATCCAAGCACTTCAGCAGTCCATTCTGTTCAGTGACCACAATGTACTTGTATTAAGCTTTGGAAAACTTCTGAGAAATAAATATCTTTATCCCTAAGATATTTTTCAAAGACGTCAAGCGGTTCACCCAAGGATGGAGCAGCGGATGTGAACAAAACCAAGCTCCACAGAAAACCAGCAGGTTGTTTCCCTGGACTTTCCTAGGAAAACAGCAGGACGGTTGGTCTCAGGGGAGCAAGAGAGAAATACGGAGTGACATAGTCACGGACTAGTTATGACAGGCTCTTTTAAAAACAGGTATTCCACTAAAATTGTATTTTATGGATTAAAGCCGCATTTATTATTTATTAGCATAGAAAAAAGATCAGCGTCAGGATGCATACCAATTGCATCTCAGTTGTGATGTCCAGTACCCAGCGATGATGTTGACCTCATTAATTTTCAGTGTGATTTGGAGTTCTAATAATAAAATCAGATACCTTATAAACCGCTAGTCTAGAGATTGCCTAGCTCTTATACCAGATAAACTAAACTACTTGAAGAAAAATAGAAGGCCTGGCTACAGTTGATTAGGAACTCTTGGTAAGGTAACTTAGATCCAGGCTTCATATTGAGGTTGTAGATGCCCCATCCCTTGAAACATTCGAGGCCAGGTTGGATGGGGCTCCAAGCAACCTGGTCTAGTGGAAGATGTCCCTGTTCATTGCAGAGGGGTTGGACTAGATGACCTTTAAAGGTCACTTCCAACCCAGGCCATTCTATGAGTCTATAGATTTTCTTAATCATTCCTAGAATACTCCTTTCCAGATGTGACACTTGTATCTTGCTCCTGAAGGTGTGCAGGAGAGCACGAGACTCTTTGCTGCTTTCTGGTCACAGCAATCTGTTATCCTGGAGGACAGCAGAGGCTAAACCATGGAGAGAATTTCAAAACTGACATACACGCATGTCCTGATACAATTTTGTAGTATTTCTAGCTCTTTCTCCCTGCAGAGACTTCAAGAGTACCAGCTGCTATCGCCATCCAAATAAATTTGTCCTCTGAAAGGTCTGACATTGTATTTATCCTCCAAATATCCACCTGGAAGTGGCCAAGACTTATTGGTTTAATTTCATCGCTAGCAAACAACTTCTGGTTTGCATTTTCAAAGCAAAAGTTCATCCCAATGGAACTTAAAAGTTCTTCAGGGAAAACTACTGAAAGTAACTTCTCCTCTGCAAAACGACCTGCCCAAGATTTAATCTCTCTCTATAACAATTACTTCTGTTTCATGAGAAAAAACTCATAAAATTGTTATAATTGATGCTAGCTCGAATCACACATTAATTAAGAAATGAAGGAATATTTCTATTAATACTGCTTTTGTAATGCAATGTCTATCTCCTGAAATGAACTGCAAGCAACTAAAAACAGCAAAATGAAAAACCTTTGAGGCAAGTATTGCCTCTGAAGTATAAACAGCTTCAGATTTTTATTCAGCACACAAAATTCCTCTGCTCTACCCCCCTCCTATTTATAGGCAAGGAGCCAATAGGAAATAGATTTATAATTAAAATCCTTGGAATTCATGCAGTCACACTATTTATTAATATCATTATTTTTAGATGTTGAGTTAGCACAAGGATAGCACTGTTCAAGCTTTATCAGCATATCTTTTAATTCTTCCATTTGCATTTAGCTCTTCCAACCATTTCTAAATTTATAAGGTAATGAGAATTGTTTTATTAGTGGAGAATTAAGGTGCCCACACAAATATTTTGTCTTAGAGTCTAATTTTTTTTCCACACTTCTGAAGAGCTGCTTTTTTCCCTAATCCATTTCTTTTATGCATGGCAATTACACTGAATTGCTTACTTACTTTGTTATTTTATTTTTCTTGGAATTCTTCTAAAAATTACAGGCTTTTCCAATGAAGACTTTATTTTTATTTTCCTTTTCACTAAGAGATTTCCAGACAATTTGGACTCAATATGCCAATATATTGTTAACAAAGCAGAATCTGTTTCCAGTTGCAAATACTAGCTAGAAATGCATAACAGAAATGTAACTCTGCACAAATGGAAACAGAAAGTCATAAAATATAAAACTTTTTGCATTAGATAAAAATTAGGTTGAAATGGAGTTAAGGCTGGTAGTCCAAAACTATAGCTTTGTGTGAAAGATGTCACCCCAAAAGT
>NW_009610570.1:0-261 GCF_000690535.1 Cariama cristata
TAAGCCTGGCCTAACCTTCCTGCCGCTCCACAGGGATTCAAAACTCCCGTGGGTATCTGCCGGCTCTTCCCCAGGGGTATTCCCACTCCACACCCACGTCACCTCGAGTCCTTCCCAGATGCTCCGGGAGCTTCAGGGCGGGAAGGGAATTCCCCGTGGGAAAGGAGCAGGTGTGGGTGGATTCCCGTTGGCCACCTGGGATCACCGCTCCGTAGCTCATACCGCCGTCCCAGCCGCCCTCCCGAGGGGTTTGGGGGATTT
>NW_009610570.1:394-11512 GCF_000690535.1 Cariama cristata
GTAAAAGGTGGTCGGCGCCTCCGCGTTGCCGTGCCGTGCCGATGGCCGGGCAAGGGGGAAAGGGCTCCCAGCAATGCGGGGCTCCTCCGCTACCCGTCAGCTCAGTGGGATCCACAGCAGGTTCCCTATGGAGCTTCCCCACGGAAAGCTCGGCTATTGCAGGGATGCGGAGGGAGCCAGCAGCTCCCTTCCCTCTCCCACGCCATGCCGTGGGGATTTTTTCCGTGTGGCCTCGTCCTTTCTCTTCCCAGGGTCCCGACTGATCCCGAGAGGTGACCACAGCACGGATGAATCCTGGCTGCAGGGCAGGGCCTGATCCTGGCCTACGAGGTGGGAACGGTGGATTTGGGCTGGGAATCTCGGTCCCACTCTGCCGCAGGACGTGGGGAGAGGAGCTCTGGACCTCGGAGCGTCTTCCCCACCCGCCCATCCAAATTCTCTTCCTGAACTGTACCCGGCGTGCCAACCACGGCTAGGCACAAAACGCCGGAGAAAGGCAACAAAAAATGCCAACTTTTGGGATGCGGAATGGATTTTCCCTCACGGATCCTGTTTCAGCATCCGCTCAAGCCTTGCCTGGGTGTTTTCTGTCCTTGCCGGAGGAGCGGCCAGAGTGGGACCCACGGGTGGGAGACGACGGCCCCGCCAACGAGCCGGCATCGAGTTTTTCGGCAGAGATTTCGGGGAAAAGGGAAGGAAGCGGGACGGTCGCGCATTTCCCCTCTGCCGCCTCCTCCTTTCGCATCCTCCTCCGTGTTTCGGGAAGCGCTGGGCCTTCACCTCGCTCGGAGGGTTTGGTTTATTTTTGATTTTAATTTTTCCATTGCTTACCGGTGACTGTCTCCACCAGCCTCGGATTCGCTGTTCGCGCCAGCCCAGGGCCGCTCCGCCGGTGATGGACTGTCACCCGTGTCCCCGTCCCCAGCTCCGCTCTCCGCCGCGTGTCCTCCCAAGGACGAAGCGAGGGGAAAGCAATCCGGTTTTTGGGTTACCAAGCACGAAGTCGCGGAGGAGGGGACTTTCCCGTTCGCTTCTTCCACCAAGAAACGAAACCGTTCTCGCCTGCGGCCCTGGGCGCGTTGGCTCTCCGGGTTGGATGCCGTGTTTTACTCCCAACCTGGCGCTGATTTCCCTCTCCCACCGCTCTCCGCCTCTTCTTTTTCTATTCCTGGAAGAAAAATTTGGTTCAAACTCCCCGGGATTGCTCAGTCTCTGCGGCCGTGAGAGGGAGCACTCAGCCCTGCCGACGCCAAAGCGGCTCCCCGGGACACGGGGGTGATATTGGATGGGATTTCCTGGAGCTGGGCTGTCACCACCTCCGAGTCATCGCTTCCCGGGCCCCCGGCCAGCTGCCCGCTCTGGATACCGGCCCGATATATTTTTGGGGCTCTTTCAGCTGGGTTTTGGCCACAGGTACAGGGAGAACCTGCCCGAAAACGCAGCAAGCAGGGAACCCGCACTCCCACCTCCAAGGCTCTTTCTCGTCTTTAATTTGGTGGCTTCCCCGCGTGGGGCCACCTCCGCCCCGCGAGTGGGATGCGCTGCTGAGGAGGCACTGGCGCCGTGCCGGATCTGTGCCGAGCCAGCCGGCCGTCCTGCTCCCAGGCTGACCGGGAAAGGGGATAAACATGAGGCCATCGCTTTTCCAGGGGTTTTTCTCCGTGGCCAGGGCCCAGCTCAGCCTCCCACCATCAGCCAGGTCCTGCACCGCTGGTGATGGCACCTCTGGACCGGTTTAAACCCGATGGGCATGGGAGATGCTCCGGCACCGGTGACATCCAGGAGCTCCTTAATGCCATCGCTGGCAAGAGGCGGTGAGGCACTGGGGGTCGATTTGCTCTGCGGGTTTACTCTCCAGTTTTGACGTCTCGGTTTCTCCGTGGCAGCTCCGTGGCGGGTGGATCAGTGAAAGCCGAGGGAATCTTTCCCCGTCCTGCGGCTCCTGGTCAAGGGGCTCACCATCTTCCTGATCGAGCTGGTTCACTTCCTCGGCAAGATCGTGGTCGGGGTGAGCCGCCCTGATTTCCCTGCCACCGAGAGGAGATGTGCTATGAGCAGTCGGGCTCTCCAGCCTCTGAGACTTTTCCATCTGATTTTCTTAACCTCTGTTGATAATTTTTTGCAATCCCCGTTTGCCTGGAAGAGCTCTGGCTTGTTAAAGCTCAGCCCTGTCTCAGTGGTGGACGTCTTTGTGGGGAGGCTGGGCTTGTTGTCCAAAAGAAAAGAAAGCCCCAAGGTCAGAAACGCAGGATATTGGATGGTGGAGGTTGGGTGGCATGAGAAATGTGAGTGTTCGGTACTTACCCAGAAGGTTTGCTCCCCAAAACCCATGGTTTCATCCCAAACACACCACCGGGAACTTTTCTGCCACCGACACACCTGGTCTGGGGTCACTGGATGGGGACAAAGCAAAAGGAGAGAGAATTGTAGGAGGTGATGGGACGTGCTGAGACAAGCTCGAATATAAACCTCCTGCTGCCCCTCCTCTGAGTATTTCCACGTCAAATTACTTCAGTGTCGGGAGGAGAAACTTCGGGTTCTCTGCTATCTCAGACTTCTCCTCCCATAGTGAAGTCTTTGCATCTCAGCCATGGTTTTGGTGTCTCTAAGAGGAGCGCGGAGTTCCTTGTGAGCAACTGGTGCTTCACAGGGTCCCCACCACACCTCCACACGATACATGCTGGCAAATATTCATCAAAACCAAGCATTTTAACCCAAATTCACCTTCCCCTCCAGGTGGTGGTGGTGGGTTTGCTGACAGCCATCGGCGATCATATTTTGAAGCCCTTCTTGGTGGCAGCGTTCAACAGCCTCCTGCAACCTCTGCCGCTGTTCCTGCCGAAGGTCCTCCGTGGCATCTGGGACCTGACGGGCTCCCTCGCTGACGTCCTGGCTCGCCGTGGGCCACAAGATTAGTGGAGATCAACCCAGAGCCGGACAGAAGGGCAGATCTCGGGGATGCTGGCAGCGGCTGAGGCTGGGTCTTGGGTGGCGAAGGAAGAAGGGGAGGAGGAAAATGCTGATTTCTGCAAAAAAGCAATGCAAATTGAGGAAGAGTGGGGCTGTCTGCGGCACAGGGAGGCAGGCACCGAGAAGGTGAGGAGAACGGTGTAGCTGCGTGTTTCTGTGCGGATGGTAGGTACACGGCACCGGTGGGATTGGGTTTGTATAGAATCATAGAATCGTTACGGTTGGAAGAGACCTCAAAGATCATCAAGTCCAACCGTCTACCCAACGCCACCATGCCCGCTAAACCATGTCTCGAAGCGCTACATCTAAACATTTTTTCAACACATGTTCTAGTTTTGCGAATACCTCCTTAACCAACCCATTAAATTACGATTTTATATCTTGGTCTCTAGCGTGGTGGTGTTCCTCTTCCTCCCTGGAAGCCTTGGCTTTCCACTAGGAGGGACGTCCCCGTGCAGCCTCTTGCAGTGGGCCAGCCGGGCAGCTCTGGTCGGCTCTGCTGCCGATTTCGGAGGCGGTTTGATGTCTGGAGCCTGATTTCTTCAGCCCCTGCCGGGAGGGGACAACTTCTCTCCCAAGAGCCAAGTGGCTCCCAGGCACCCTCGGTGTGGTCTTGTACCTTGACTGGAACAGTTCTCTGTAGCTGGTGGCCTGGGATAGCCAGGAATTTAGAGACCGTCCAAAAAATAAGTGAAGGCCACCACTTCTGCGTTCCTAAAAATCAGGTCTGGGACGTGTTTTGGGTAACAAGAGCATATTCCTGTAGGGACCAGGAGGCCAGAAGAGCGGAATCGCAGGCAGTGAATCTTTGAGTGTGTTTCGCAAAATCTTTGAGGGGATCAGGGCTGGGACTAAGCCACGTTTTGGGGCTCATGCCTGCGCCCCAGATGCCATCTCCCCTTCTCCAACGGCACGTCCTCCTGGGAGCATTTCCCACTGCTTGCGTGCACTGTGAGATCCCTCTGGCCTTGATGATTCCATGCCGAAAGCCCTTTGCTTTTTATGGGCAGAGAGCAGCTTGTTTTTAACTTCCCAGCCTGTAAGATCATCCAAAGGCTTGAGCTGCCCGGCTGCGATTCAACGAACGAGCTCTACGACGAGGCAGCGCTGCGAGGGGTCCCCCGCGGTGGCCGTGCCCGTCGGCACACGCACTCGCTACCCTGACTCGCTGTGCTATTTGGGTGCTGCTGAGTTCATGGAGTTGCAGCGGTAACGGGATGTTCCCCATCGGTGCTGCAAAAAAAAAAAACCCCAAGTTGGAAGCCACCAAGGCAAGGAAAAGCTCTCCAGGATTGGATGACCAAGGGCAGCGTGTGACTGAGAGCCGGAGATGAGCCGAAACCTTCCGGGCAGTGGGAAATGTCCTGGTTTTCCAGGAAAGGGAGACCAGACCAGCTTTGTCCTTGCTCCTCTGCTAACAGCATCAGAGGATAGAAAAGCCACACGCAGACACGAGCAGGACCTGGCCTCGTGGATTGGGTCCAGGATGTCACGCAGCAAAGTCATCGGTGCCAGGACTGCACCAGGATGGCCACACAGGGGGTCCGAGAGCTCCCGCGGGACACCTGGGGGACACATGGTTGTCCTCGGGGTATTTCCATCCACGCAAGGCCCTTGCGTCGGGGCACAGGGATGTCCCGGTGACTGCTGCCCGATAACAGACCTTGCTGCAGGGAAATGATTAAAATGAATAAACACGAATCCCGATTAAGAGGATGGAATTAATTTGAGGTTTCTTGCTTTGTTGATTTAGCTGAAGATTCATTTTAATGATTTAAATGGCTTTAATTAAATCAATCTGCTCTGGGAACAGGAATTCCCCCTTTCTTTTTTTTTTTTTTTCTTTTTTTTGGCCAAAACTTTCTGAATCAGCAGAGATCCAGGAGACAAGAGAGAGCTGGGAAAATTCAACACACAGGAGCGAGGACAGGCAACTTGCGTCATGCTCAAACAGCATCAGAAGAGCACCTCGCCCCGGGCAGGGACCCTCCATCCCAGGGGGGGCCGTGTACGCTCTCCTCCTGGAGCCCTGGCTCCCAGCAGGCACCCTTGGGGCTGGGGGCTGGGTGTAGAGCTGCCGTCTTCCTCCCGCAGCCCCCCTGCCCCACTGTGGGATGGGGGATTTGCAAGTTACGCAGGTGCTGCGGACGGTGTTAACAGCCGGTTGGAGACTGTCCGGCAAATTTGACATGATCCTGTCCTGGCAGCAGCAGCTCAAAGAGACCAAGGTGCAGAAAATCACTGATTTTTTGAGGTTTCAGGGCCTAAAGGGGCGAACAGGAGCTCTGGGCTGCTCACGCACATCTCCTTGGTGCTACTCTGCTCCTCAAGAGCAGAAAACTCTTTTCTTCCTTCAAATATAAGCAAACGAAACGCTATCCAAACTACGCGCATTCAACAGACCCAGTCTGTGCCTTCCCTCCGCTGTGCCCGCAGGCAGCCCCGAACGCTGGCAGGGGTGGGCAGCCCGAGCTGCTCTGGGGCCCCTCTGGCAGGCACCCACCTCCCCGTGGGATTGCGTGTGTGTGCCCAGGACGGAGCATCGAGGCAACCGACCCATCCTCAGCCGCCTTCCACGTGCCCCCCACGCCGGGCTGCCAGTGCCCCTCGGTGCTGAGCGATGGTGCTGGGTTACAGCATCGTGCTCGGACAAGGACATTTCTCCCCGTCCACGCTGGCTGACAGCGGCAACGCTCACGGGGCTGGCAGCTCCCTCGCATTGTTGCTCCCTTAGATCACTGGCTCGAATGCCTTCTCTCCGGCTCATCCCTCTGCTCCCAGCACCGCGGCCGAGCCCATGAAGATGGCTCAGCAAACAGCACGGGAGAGCGGAGCGGCAAGATGCTTCTCTTGGCTCGAAACCGATTTTTTTTTAGGCAGCCCTACGGACCTCAAGGCAGGCGCTGGGGGGTACAGCTCTGTCCAGCCCTTTCCGGCACGATCCGTGGGGCTTTTTGCCGATGGCTGTCCCAGATCGGCCGGGGAGGAGTGGGTGCAGGGCTGGGAGAGCAGCCAGCCGGGATGTGGAGGAATGCCAGGACGCTGAGCGCAGGGCCTCCTTCGGCTCCGCGCGGCCATCGCTTCCCTAAATAGACGGCTGCGGGGTGGGAGGATTAGCTGGGGGCATTCCTCTGCCCCCGGCCGCTGACCCGGGGACGCGTTGCTCATCGCTATATTAAATCCTGCACCCGACGGCTTGCTCTTCACAAGTCCTTTACTCCAGGTGTCGGGAGTTCTGCTCCTCCCTCCGCCCTGCACTTTCAAACACCGCGGGGATTTGCAGACGCCGAGTCGGTGTTGGTTTTTGCAGGGGAGTTTTGTGCTTTTCCCTTTCGATGCCTCCTGGCACCACTGATGGAGCGTGAGGGTATTTATAGCCACCCGGCAAGGTGAAAAGCCACTGCCCAACGGCTGGCGAATGCTCCGTGCCAGCCCGGTGACGGGGTCGGTCGGTGCGCAGTCATATCCACGTGGTTTCTCAGGAGGAGCTGAGGGGCCGGCTCTGGGTTTAGGGTTTTTTTTGTCAGACAGGCGTCATGGGAAGGGGGTCAGCCCTGCCGCGTGGCTCCGCTCGGGAGAGTGGCCGTAGGAAGGAGGCTGTGTTGTACTCTCCGTGTGCCAGTGAGGGCCCAAAGAGGCCACAGGACAAGGCACAGAATTGTTGAAATAAATCAGGAATGAGCCGTTGGAGTAAGTTTGGAAAGGCTCGGTGCTTTGGTTTCTTGCCACCATCTTCCCACGGTCAGAGGTAAACTGAGGCAGGGCGTGAGTCGGTCTTTCCCATCGGGACACTCGGTGTTACACCTTCCGAATGGCCTCTTGATGGTCAGGTCAGGGCTGGTTGTCTTGCCCATAAAAAAATGGAGTCGTACTCTTGGGCTCCTCCAACCTCCCCCACCGTTCCTCGTGCTGGAGATGCTGCATCTCCCTCTCCCTGCGCTCCTGCACGCAGCTCCATGCCCTCCGCCCTTCGGCATCCTACCGGGGCTCCAGCTTGACCTCAAAGGTCTTCCCATATTTCACCCGTGGGACCTGTTGTTCTGCTGGGGGACCACAGCCCACCTCATGGTCCTCCGTCAGAGCAGTCATCACCACTAACGTTGCTCCTGGCAGAGGTTTATCTGACCTGGTTCTCCATCATCTCTGATTCTCCATCCCTCCAGTCCAAATCACCCCGTTGTAGGTCTGCGTGCTGGACCTGGTGCATCCACAACCTCATCCATGGCCTGGACGTGCAAAGGAAGGCTGCTGCCCTGCTCCCAGCAGGAAAGTGCTAAAAATACTCCCATATTTTCTTTTTTCCGCACTGATCAAGTGCAGGATTTCTGCACTCTCCTCCCAGACCACGGTCCTGAGACCTCCTGTTGTTGCCACTGCCCCTCCTTTGGGTGTTCTGCAGGTGGCCCAGCGCAGGATCTAGGATTAGGGTTCATGCGTTCACAATTTGCTTTTTTTTTTAGGGGGGGGTGTCTGGTGGTGTCACCGCTTTTGGGAAACAACCTGAAGAGAGGGTGGGAAGCAGGCTGTGAGTCTCGCTGTGCTTCTATAGCAGCTTTCCCAGAGGGACTCGTAATGGCGTGGATAGCAGCTCAGTATCCGACTGCCCTACAACGAAGCTGGCATCCTGGGGCAAAGCTGGAGTTAGGAATTCCCTTCAGACATTTTCGGTCCTGAATTCCATACTCGTTTGCAGCTCATGTGGAAGCAGGCCACCTCTCACTGGCGAAGCCAGGAGACACCCGTCTAATTGCCTGCATTACACCAGCCATGGACTTCCCCAACTAATTTGGGTTTGAACAACAGTGCATTTTCTAGGAAAAACATCCAATTCTGTGGCAAAACCACACAGTCCTGGCTGGCAAGTTTCCTTTCACTTGACTTTGCTTCCCTAAATGAGGGAGACGGCTTGAGGACAGAGTCCTCCAGCCTTCCAGTGCTCCACCTTCCTCTGTGGTGTCAGTGGTTCTCCAGCTCCTTCATTGCGTTGGTGGTTTTCCAGCTTCCTTTGTGGCACTGGTGGTTCTCCAGCTTCCTTCAAGGCGTTGGTTGTTCTCCAGCTCCTTTGTAGCACTGGTGGTTCTCCAGCTCCTTCATTGCGTTGGTGGTTCTCCAGCTTCCTTCAAGGCGTTGGTGGTTCTCCAGCTCCTCTGTAGCATTGGTGGTTCTCCAGCTCCTTCATTGCGTTGGTGGTTCTCCAACTCCTTTGTGGTGCTGGTGGTTCTCCAGCTTCCTTCATGGCATTGGTGGTTCTCCAGCTCCTTTGTGGTGTTGGTGGTTCTCCAGCTCCTTCATGACATTGGTGGTTCTCCAGCTCCTTTGTGGCATTGGTGGTTCTCCAGCTTCCTTTGTGGTGTTGGTGGTTCTCCAGCTTCCTTCATTGCGTTGGTGGTTCTCCAGCTCCTTTGTGGCATTGGTGGTTCTCCAGACCATCACAACTTTTCTTCCAGGGGTCTTTCTCAAGGGACTCACAAAGGTTTTAAGCTAAAACCAGCACCTAAACAGCGTCCATGACTTGGCAGCAGTTGCAGCTGTGGATGGGATGATCGATACGCCAACAGACGCCAAATTCCCTCTTCTTTGTCCAAATACCAAGGTCATCTTCCCCTGAACTTCTCTGCTGTCCAGGGCATGTGATAAAGAGGTAAACAAGGCTACAGCTGAAGAGCTAGTTAATAAGTAATGCGTTCTCCTAATTCTGTGCTTTTGGAAGAGTTTGAAGGAATAATTAATAAGTAATAACCTACAGTTTTGGCAAAACCAAACCAGTGGGATCGAGGGACCGAGAATCTTGAAAAAGGAAAAAATGAGGAGTGGATTTTACCTCATGCAAAATATTGGGGAGCAAGCAGAGTATCCAGCCGCAACGTGTCAACATTTTTAAAAGACTCTGAAAAACTGGAAGAACTTAAAAAAGAAACTATGAAAATGGCCGGACGGTTGGAGAAAAGGTCTTTTATGAGGTACTTAGAGCTCAGGGTTTCTTTAGTTCATCAAAAAGAAGGAGGAGAGATGATTTACTTTCTGCATATGAGCACTTCTGCAAGAAAATGTAAGGTAATAAAACGATCTCAAAAGCAGTGGAGAATATCAGAATGAGAAGTCACAATAAGAAACGATGGCTGCAGAGTAAAAAGCTGGACAGACCAAATGGGAATTGAGACACGGCATTTGGTTTCATAAGGACGATCGGACTACTGCACCAGGCTGCTGAGGAAGAGGTGCATCACCCACCTCTGTCGTGAGGAAGGCTGACTGACTTCTGCTCTTGTCATTCTTGGAGATTTTAAAGCTCGCAGGCCTGAAAATCTCGGTCAGGATTTAGAGCCAAGCTAGATTTCGGAGGCCGTAAGTGTGAAGGTATTTTAATCAAGTAAAACTTTCCGGGAAAAAAGTGGAAGGACACACTGCTAACCTTCTCCTGATGAGTCGCTGATAAGTCAGGAAGAAGAGCCTCAAATTACTACTCAGTCTTTCTTATTTTGGTCTTTGCTGGATCAACATTGTTTTAAACATAGTCAGAAATCCAGGCCAGAAGCTGAACTGAGTCACCAGCCCAACTCCGTTTGGCTTGAGTGAGAACGTCCACCCCTGGACCCCTGGTTTTGTGAGCCAGTCAGCGACACCTCCCTTGCCCTGTCATTCTCCGAGCCCTCTGCCGACATCACACCGCGTCCTGTAGATCCACACAGGGGATCCCTCGATGTCCAGATCCTTCCATGCCTGGGATAAGTTATCAGCCCCCTCGGCAGGGAGGCAATTCCCGGTGCCAGGGGTAGCCCCCTCGTCAGCCTTCGCCCCGGGGAGCTGTGCAGTCATTGAGGGCAGGACCTGGTGCAAGCCCGGCTGGGGAAATTGGGCTGCTCCCAGTTTTCCTTCGAGTCCGTAAATCATGTTTTATAAGAACGCGGACTCGATGATCCATATGGGTCCCTTCCAACTTGAGATATTCTATGATCCTATGGTTCTTTGTAAAGAAAAAAAAAAAAAGATGCAACTGTCTAGTCCTCGTGGGTGTAAAAAAAAGCTTGAAACAACAAACATTACAGTTTAAAAAATGTGAAGACAACCCCCTCCAAGCCATCTTTTATTAAAAAAAAAAACCCAAACATCTCCTGATTTTGAAGCCTGTTCACAATCTTCCGATATCGGGCCAGCTATAACACACACAATTCATCCGCATTTGAAATAGGGATGTAGCCTTACACGTGATTATTTTCTTGAGATCTTCCAATATTGGCAACTACAGAGATAAAAAAAGATGAAGCGTTAGTTTTTCAAGGAACTTTCACGTAAGTTTTTTCAGTTCATGACTTAATAGTTGGGACGAGTTTTAAAATGTCAGCTGGCTGAAGCTGCTTTTAAAATTGTTTACGGTGACACAGAGGGTGGGAATTATCTCAGCGTACTGTAAATATCTGGTGTGAACATCTGCCACGGATGGCGCAGCTCAGCTCCCCTTGGAGACTGGAGAGAAACGCACTCTTAGGGTACAATTCATCTGACCTAATTTAGGCATTTACTTTAGGATGAGATGAATCATGCCCTGGAAGTGCCTGTTTCTTTCCAGTGACTATAAGAGGAGTCTAGACAGCCAGCACAGATGTGGACGTGCACATCTCATCGGATGAATCGCATCCAACACGATTAAGGCTTGACCTCAGCCACACTGCTATTTGGCGGTAATATATCGACAGTCTGATGCGTCATGGTACGCTGAGGCAGTATGAAATTAAATAGCAACGTGATGCTGCTTCAGGGCAATCTAGTAAAACGGGATTTTGAGCGTACAAGACATTCCCTCCCGATGGGATCACATCTTGATACAAAGGAGTAATTTTAAATATAAGTCATTAAAATGCCACGCAGCATTTTAAGCCCAAATCGAAATATATTTATAAAACCTGCTGTCAACTTACGGGCATAGGATCCCTGCACTCCTCCAAGTTATTTTTGGATTGATGCAGTCACAATGCGCTCGCTCGGGGCACGTCTGGCAGCACGGCAGGGACCCTCACCACCAGAGAGACCTTGAGGGGCCGGAGCGAGTCCGGAGAAGGGCAACGAAGGTGGGGAAGGGTCTGGAGCACAAGTCTGATGGGGAGCGGCTGAGGGAGCTGGGGGGGGTTGGGCTGGGGAAGAGGAGGCTGA
>NW_009610570.1:11590-12347 GCF_000690535.1 Cariama cristata
CAAGCGATAGGACAAGAGGAAACAGCCTCAAGTTGCGCCAGGGGAGGTTTAGATTGGATATTAGGAAGAATTTCTTCACCGAAGGGGTTGTCAGGCACTGGAACAGGCTGCCCAGGGCAGTGGTGGAGTCCCCATCCCTGGAGGCATTTAAAAGACGTGTAGACGTGGTGCTGAGGGACGTGGTTTAGTGGTGGGCTTGGCAGCATTAAAGGTTGGACTTGGTGATCTCAAGGGTATTTTCCAACCTCACTGATTCTACGATTTAGATACACGGGAACCAAACCCAGCGGGTCTCAGCAGTCACCTGCAGTGTGCCGAGCAGACCCTGCCTAAATGATTCCAACAATTCCAAGGCGAGATTCCTGTGCCTTCTGTGACAGAACCACCCCTCAGCAGGGCCCCATGCAGCAGGCAAGTGCCACCCTGATCAGAGGGCTCTCCGCACTCAGGGGTGTTTCAGGAGGAGACACCACTTTAAGAACACAGTACCCCCACTACTGAAGAAGGGGCAGCAGCCCGGCCCGAGCTGCCAGGAGGCCTAGGGGAAGACCAGGTGGCCTCGCTCGGCCCCCTCAAAATGGCGGCTCACCCCCCACCGCCGCCTTCCTTTTCCCGCCCTTTCCAGTCACCGCCCGCGCGCATGTGACCTCCTCCCAGCCCCGGGCCACGCCAATGCGCATGCGCAGTGAGGAGAGGGGCGAAAGGGGACGGGGCGCCCAGGTGGGCGGGGCCGCCGACCGGCGCGCGCGTGAGGACG
>NW_009610571.1:0-745 GCF_000690535.1 Cariama cristata
TGGTGCCAGTCTGTCTTCCCTACTGGTTCTGGTCCCTATTCCCTGTGGGTACCAGTCTGTTCTCCCTACTGGTACCAGTATGTCATCCTTACTGGTTCCAGTCTGTCTTCCTTGCAGTTACCGGTCTGTATTCCCTGGAGGTACCAGTCTGCCCTCCTTACGGGTGCCAGTCTGCTGTCCTTACTGGTTCCAGTCTGTCCTTACTGGTGCCAGTCTGTCTTCCCTACTGGTTCCAGTCTGTCCTTACTGATGCCAGTCTGTATTCCCTGTTGGTACCAGTCTACCTTCCTTACTGGTCCCAATTTGACCTCCTTACTGGCAGCAGGCTGTCTTCCCTGCTTTCTTTACTGGTCCCAGTTTGCCCTCCTTACTGGCACCAGTCTGTATTCCCTGCTGATGCGAGTCTGTCTTCTTTACTGGTCCCAGTTTGCCCTCCTTACTGGCACCAGTCTGTATTCCCTGCTGATGCGAGTCTGTCTTCTTTACTGGTCCCAGTTTGCCCTCCTTACTGGCACCAGTCTGCTCACACTGCTGGTACCAGTCTGTATGCATTACTGGTACCAGTGTGCCCTCCCTGCTGGTACCAGTGGGCACTGACCTGCCAGGTGCCCCCCCCTCGGAGCGGAGGGGAGGAAGGTGAGGAAGAGGAGGACGGCAGCGAGGGAGAACGCGGCCGAGACGAGGAGCGGGGAGAGCTCGGGGACGGCCACCATCGCCCGCCCGCCGCTGTCACCCGAGCGGCTGG
>NW_009610571.1:781-1058 GCF_000690535.1 Cariama cristata
ATTGGCTGTAACGGGCTCGGCTGTAAGGGGATCGGCTGTAGGGATCGGCTGTAATGGGATTGGCTGTAACAGGATCAGTTGTAGGGATCGGCTGTAGGTACCGGCTGTAACGGGATAGGCTGTAATGGGATCGGCTGTAGCGGGAGTGTCTGCAGGGACAGGCTGTAACAGGATCAACTGTAGGGATTGGCTGTAACGGGTTCAGATGTACTGGGATCGCCTGTAGGGATCGGCTGTAATGGGTTTGGATGTAATGGGATCGGCTGTGGGGATCGGC
>NW_009610572.1:0-37265 GCF_000690535.1 Cariama cristata
ATTGAGCTTCCCAATGATGACCACAGGATGCAGCAGGGTGGGCAGGGGATGTCCCAGGTTGGACAGGAACTGGACTCAGGAATGCACGGTCGGGATCAGAGTCAGGAGAGCCAGCAGAGTCCTACAGCGATGCCGGCCGTCAAAGAAGAAGGCCTGACCCCCCTGATCCCTTAGCTTTATATGACGTGGATGGGATGGAATACCTTGTTGGTCAGTTTTTGGTCACCTGTCCCGTCCGCTCCTTCCCACAGGTGCAAACCTTTCCCACCTTTTCACTTGTGGGCCGTATGAGAGCAGCAGTGGCCTTGGTTCCACAGGGATAATCACAAACGTGGGCCTTTCTGCATGCTGATCCTGCCCTTACCTTGGTAACAGCTGTGAACATCAAGCGTTATCAATTCTGAAAGCAGACACTGTCTGAAAAACATGCAGTCAACCTCAGAAAGTGCAGTTACTTAGCAGAAACTTAACTGAGGGAAAATCTACTGAAAGGAGAATTGGTCCTGGTTCAGTCAAACCCAGGACACACCTGCTACTTTTCGCATATGCGGCATTGACCCATATTTTGTAAAACATCTGTATAGTGTAGCCTTAGATATAGGCAGCTGAAGTGCACTGTGGCAGTTTATTAGGCCACCGCCCCACCATTATTCCCTAAAACCTTCCTGTGACAAACTGGCAAGTATGGGATCTACACCTGCAGATAATTTTGTTTAGCAAAGGCCTCACATAAAATAGCGAGGAGGTATTAAATGAAGAGATAAAGTTATATAGCGCAAATAATGAGAGGAATCCTGGGTTTCTTTCCTTTCTCTGCAAGGACTGAGAAGGCACAACAAGCGTTAAGCATTTTCAGGTGTTGCATTTGAATGGAAGGATGCAGAGGCTGCACTGGCCGGTGCTAGGTCAGTTATAGCATCCTAAAAGGGAAACAACTGGGAAGGGAACAATAGTTCCAACCATAAAAATAGAAAGCAAATGATAATGGGTTTTTAATTAAAGCTTAAACCAATTTCCTTAAATAGTCTAAAGTTTACACATGTAAGCCGTTTCTTAATTTTCCCTGAGGAAAACCTATAAATGCTTTGAGTTAAAATCTGAATCAGCTGCAATGAAAAGAAATCCGAAAATTAATTTTTGTCAATTTTGGAAGAAGGACCTTTCTGTCATGTACTGTTTCTAACAGTATGGGTACTTTCTATATCATCTAAAAAAAAAAGATAAAGTAATTGACACTGTCATTGAGCTGAAGGCATTAGATCAATATTAGCTTGAGAGTACCCATAATTCTTGCAGTTTTAAGGTTTAAATGACATTGCTGAATATAAAGTGTATCAAATGTAGATGATTTGAGTATTAATTCCTTATTATCGTGGGAAGGATGATTAACTTTATTGAACCTTCACATGAATTTCTTTGGGAGGGCACTGAAAATTTATCTTATTTTTCTTTTTGTTTTCTTTAAAACTCCAAGTAAAGATAATACAAGCAAGTTCGGTATTCAAACTTAGACGATGTTTACTTATATAGTTTATAGAGATAAGGATGCCTATTTTGTGATGTGAAATAATAAGGAATTTTATGTGTTCCAGTTTGAAGAGTTTGTATCATTGCTGCTAATAAAGTCTCTTTAGTTCACAGAAGATAGTATGCTGTTTAAAGAAGACCAGCAAAATACGTAAATCAGCATGTATGAAACAAAAAGGGGAAAATAAATACTAGTGCTGGCATATTTCCTTCTGAAGCTCTGCAACAAATTAGAAATAATTCAAAGAAAGGGTTATCTTTTACTGAATGACACTTTTATGAAATTGTTTTAGCTTTTCTCTTTAGTGTAGGAAAGGAATCATTACAAATAGGATACAAGTGACCTACAGATGATAAATCTCCTCCTAGCTATTTCTTTGTGTTTGGCTCTTTGGGCTTTATATTTAATAAATGCAGTCATTTAAAATATGGTTACTTATATTTAATTTTGAAATAATTACAACAAAAATATGTAAGCCTTGATGTTACTGCCACAACCATTTCACATTCATTATTAATGAAATAGCACATAAAGCATATTAAAGCTTTGATCATCAGAAGGCCTAGATATAATCTGGCCTCTTTGTTGTGTTTTGGCTGGTGATTGTCTGCAGTAATCTGTCTATATTTGACACTACCACAGTGCTCTATGATACTAATATACAGCAATATTAGACAACTACAGTGACTGTAGGATGGAAATTTCCATTTGCTCCGGAAAATATTCATCAACTGCGCGATGACAAAAACCATAATCACTGTAATTAGGTTGTTCGATATACAATGACTTTCAACTCCTCATTCTTAGCTGGATTTTCTCCACTTCCCCCTAGTCTAACTCAAAACGTATTTCTTTTTTGCCTTCTACAGAGGTCTTTGTGATTTCAGTGATTCTGTGAGATGCTTTGGAAATTACTGCTAGTCATACTCAAACAACTAGATATTCTAATATCAAAAGTTCACTAATTCTTAATATCATTACAACTACCTCACTATTGTGATTTGAATATCCATATAGCTTCATGGGTTTGGTGGATTAGAAGATGGTGGCATCAGGTATACGGTCGGACTTGATGATCTTTGAGGTCTCTTCCAACAATAATGATTCTATGATTCTATGATTCTAAGATGCTTATTCTGGTTGCCTCATATGGCATTCAGAGTTTTCTGTAGAAGGACTTTCATTGACATTAATAAGCTTCGGATTAGGAATTTTGGGCCGTTAGTTGACTGTCTTTAAGAACAGCATGAGGATATCTGGGCTGATTTACTAGTAATGTCTACACTTGGGAGATACGCTTATGGGGCAATGAGAGACAGAAACAGAGAATTTTCCGCTGAGGCTATTAGAAAAAAATTATTTCTCAAATGCCACCGTCACAAGGTGTTGGTAATGGCAGCGGCACCAGAAGTTTAGCAGGTCCAGGAGAGCCTTGCGGGGAGGCAGAGCGTGCCCGGGGCGGGCAGGCAGCGGTTCTGGGCAGTGGCAGCTCCTGCCTCTCCTGACATCTCCTGCTCCTGGGCGGGCTGGCAGATTTTGAAAGGTGTAAAATTAAAAAAACAAAACCAATAACACAACACCAAAAACCCAACAGAAAAACAACCTCCTTTGGATTGAAAGACCCAACCAACTCTGCTTAAATTTTAATTCTCTGCTTCATCTTCAGCACACTGAAATGCTGTTAACAGTAGCAAGTGTTCATACTAGATAAGGGAATTGTTGCTACTCATATAATTATGCTGTTTCTATAGCTGAGCCTGGCAGTGAGACAGAGCAAGACACAGCATCACACTATTAGGACAGTTAGTGCCTTTGATAAGAATCCATTTTCCAGTGATCAGAGATGCAGTTTCTATTACTTCTTCTATGCAAGCTCAAACATCAATGAAACAAACATTTTCCAGAAGACAAGTTGCTTTTAAATCCTTTTTTGCAATGCTGATGTTTTTAATGTGCTTTTATAAAACTCCAACAAAGGAGACAAGTGTGAAGATCAAGAAGAAGTGCATACAAATAGCATCTTTAATCTGTATCTGTAATAGGAACTGAGCTTTCTCAGTACTGCACAGATACATTTTTTTAATGACTCAGGCGAATCCTTTCCTAAGTATATTCATTAGTTTGGGGTTCTTTTGCTTTTCCCTTACCTAGCGTAACAGCTTCAGAAATCTTGATTTTCAGAGTGATGTTCAAAAGTGGTGCACAGTAAAGTCACCTGGAGTACTCCAGAAAGTTTTGTGGTTACAAAACTCCCCCCATCCCGCGTGAACCTGCACCCCCCCCCGCTGTGGACTCAGACATGCCATCTGCTGTCACTTTTCCTAAACCTCTTAGAAGCACAGTCCTGTTTCACGGCCTCGCCAGTGTTCCTCCCAGTGACACGAAGCATCCCCAGTACCAGCTACGGTCAGCACCACTTACAGGCGGCCCTACAAGGCAGCATCTCCCCAGCTGGGCACCCAGCTCCTGAGCTATCCAAATTTAACAGGCACTTTCAAAAAGATTTCTATGCCTGAACATCTTCCTCTTTAAAGCATGTTTTTTAACAATGCTGGTATAACTATTTCTTGCGTTAGTGGGAAAAGTGTTTGAAAAATACTGGTTAGTATTTACATGTTCCTTCACGAAAAATATTTTATTTCAGTGTGATTCAGTGTCATACACATCCATCCGTCTGTGTGGGTAAACAGTTTTGGGTATATAGAACATGCACACTTAGTGCCAGTGATATATAAAACCTTGTGACAGTAAAAAAATGTTGAAAAAGGCATATTGACATAACGGAGAATTGCATTTGTACACAGTAGTTGCTTTCAAGACTACACTTTATGTCTTTTCAATCACTTTAATAATATGGCAGTTAATTACAATTTTAAATGTATGCACTTGCAGTTAAAAAACTTTTTTGTGAATATGTACAAAGATACATGTCTATGCATGAATATGCAAATGCATGTATTTATATAAAGATAGATGTGGATGTTCGTGCATCTGTGTGTTTGTGTAAGGCAAGTAAACCAGCAATGTCTGAGCAATTCTGAGCATCACTAGCATTTTCTTGTATTTAAAGGTATAAGCACACACACGTGCACACGCGCACACGCACACACACTCATGGACTATCCCTCCCTGTGTCGGTAGGCTGAAAAGTAAGCAGCGCAGTCCTGTATAACAGCAGGTAAGCGGAGCTTCTTGCTGCTGTTTCACATGTACCCAGCCACCATTCTTCAGGAAAGTGCTGAAACCTGCCTGATATTCTTGCTCAGCAGTGACGGTAATCACTGGTAGGGAAACTGTTAAGAGGCTGAAGAATTTAAGAGAAGCACTGCATAGCAAATTTCCCTTTGGATGAGGGATGTATCACGGTAAGATCAACAAAATATATGGGCTCCTCCATCCTGTCTGTGCAAACCGACTGCCGTGTCCTGGGGATGGGGACGAGGGCTTGTGCTCTCAGCTCCTACGCAAATGTGCCAATCTTAGAGAAACCATTTGCCATATATTAATTTCTGGCTCCTCAGAAATGACATCAAAATAACAGGGACACAGAAAGGCCTTGGTTCAGCCAGCGACTGGAAGTGAGTTAAAGCAGTAACACATCTGTATATCCTCTCCCGTGTCTCTTCACTGAACCATCTCTTCTTCATGTCTCTTTTATGGACTCTTTGAAGGATGAACTATGCTTATTCGCTTTTTTGCAAGGGGCTGCTGAAGTTGCTAGCGCTAAGCAAGAAGAAAATAAAAAAGGCAAACAAACGTGCAAGGGTAATTCTGTGTAAAGAAAACACTCAAAGCAATGCAGGGAGGTCTGAATCACGTTTCTTGAAACGTAAGGCATGGCTTCCCTGAGCCAGCCAGCCGCTCTACCTCTGAGCATGTCAGTCTGTGGAAATTCAAAGCTTAAACGACTGACATTCCAGTGTAGAAAATGTTACAGTGGTTAAGCAGAGTAAAAACTTATTCAAAAAATAATCTCTTAAAATGCTAGCATATGAGAAATAAACAATCGATAAATTCTATAACACACACTGAAGAAATAGGGCAAAAGCATAAATCTCCTAATCTCTGCCCCTCACTCTTCCTCCCACACCATTCCAACAATGAAAGTCTTACTTTTTGGATTTACTTGTTCTACTTAGGTTATCTCTGAAATGGAAAAATAGCACACATTGAACTTCTAGCTTCTGAAAATGAATATATTATGTATGTTTTTAAGAATTGGTTTGATAATCTTATGAAACATTAAAGTTAAGCCTCTTATTAAGTCCATATGTAGAAAAATGTCACAGTGACACACTTCTGGGAATCATAATTAAGAGAAAAGACTGACAGAGAAGACATTATTCTTCACAGAGGAATTGGAGAAATAACATAAAATAATTTTTCTGTTACTTATATAAATCATTTGGTGCAATTATAACGGTGTTCAAGGATTAATACTGGAACACTGGAATGATAACATTTAAAATAATTGCTTTTGTTCCTTTAATCTCCTAGTTTCATTGTTCTTTCATCTTCTGCTTAAATCCAAATGTCTGCATTTGAAAACTTTTAAAAACATTTCACCAGAAAAGCTCATGGAGATATATTATCTCACTTTCATTTCTGTCCTGAGGCTATCGTGTTTGACAGTGACAGAAAATAGTTTCAAGGACAATATAATGACAGAGATGGAATAAATTAAAGGAAAGTATAAACTACTTAGTTGCAGAAATAATTTGCTCTTGTTCCAAAACTGTAGTACGGAATAAATATTTTAGACTGAAAAAAATGCCTTGAAACCATGAGCAGGCTTTTAAAAAGCTGCTACTATTTAATTCACTGATAGCCATGTTTTGAAGGAACATTCCTAACATTATCCAATTACCACTTTCTCTGCAAACTATCAAACTTGAGTGAAAAGTTGATTACATATATATTCTGAAAGTATTTAATCATACCATCAACAGTGTCTTGCTAATCAGGCATAAATCTGAGGGACTAGTTAAAATACAGGGGTTGGTTGCTCCGTGCTGAAATGCAACAGATAATCCCCCAGCTGCTACTCCTACAGGGGCCACGGCGGAGCGGAGGGCAGCAGACTTTTGCCTCAATGGCTGCAGGCCTTTGTCACACCCTTGCCCTCTCCCCTTCATACCACGTGCCACCACCTTCTCCTAGAGTAGTCCGTAGGGTTTTTAGGTGACAGGAACCTCTCCTGGCTGAAGGACGTGTGGCTTGGTTATCGCTGCGCCGACCGACACGCCTCTGTGCCGTGGCCAGGGCTCTTGCTGGCTCTCTGCTAGGTTGTGCCCTTGCTCTAAATATTCCTGTTAATGACTCCCTTGTGGCCCAAGAGCCGTCTGAAGGAGAGTTTAACCATCCACCTGGAAAACTTTTAAGTGTATGTGAGGTTTGCAAAAGCAGAAGCTTCAGTACCTTGGGGTTTCAGCTGCTGATGGAGTTAGGCTGCAAGTTCTTCTAAGATACGTTTAAATTCCTGCTTTACCATCTGAGGTCAGTGCTTTGAGGATTTTCTCAACTGTCATGGGCGAGGACTTGCTTAGGTTAGGAATTTCAGTGCTGGGTCCATGATAGGGTCAGAAATACCATGGGCGATCTAATGTGCAATGAAACATAAAGTTGTGCGCCTGGGCGTGAGCTGCCGGGGCTAATCAGCGGGGAACACCAAGCCCAGGGGTAGGTGCAAAATCTCAGCCCCAGCCTGGGGTTAGGGACCCGGCTCATGCAGTGGGCAGGAACCTCCCTGAGGACTCAGAAACCAAAGCCAAGAAAAACGACTCTGAGTTACTGAGATGGTATGTACTGATAACCAATGTGTATCAATTAGGTCTGAGCTCACGAATAACTTTGAAACGTGCTGCTTTATTTCAGACCTGAAGGTTGGCTTTTCTAATTTTAGTGCTTTAAACAGTCTGCTAACTGTGTGGTGGCTACAGACAAATAGAACTAGAGGTTGGTGGTTAATGTGCTCTCCTGCGTAGAGGAAACATTTAAATTCCCTAAGGCCACAGTCCTTTGGTGCTTGTGCAGAAACATAAAAAATAGTTCAAGAACTTCAAAAACTGAAATAAACAGTAACCACTGAAAGACTTGCAGCACCTCAGAAGTGACAACACGAATGCGGATGTGCTGATTTTTTAAAAACATTGGTGGGGAAGTCCCCACGTCTACTTTCTGAAATTCATTCCAAGTCCTTTTTTGTTTCTGGCTTTCATGAGTGCACTGATTTAACCCAGGGTGTCTATTATCCTTTAGCTCTTTTGAAAGTCTCAACCATAATTAATATTTTGTATGGTAACAGCAAATGGGGCTGTTTATTACTTTAAAAACAGATGTAAGTATTTACAGCCCCATATACCAAAATTGATTAACGATGTCAGGTAGCTAAGTTTACACACTTAAAGAAACCTGGTATTAAATGCTGATTTAGTACTCAGTGTTTTCTTTCTATGCATATCAAATGGAGCACTCAGTGTGAATTACTGACTGCTTTTGAAAACATAAACCTACATGTCTTTCAACTCTCTGATTAATATACATAAAGGTAGCAGTATGCGATTCTTTTCAGAGTGGCTATGCTTGCAATGCCTAGATTAAATCATTTTGAAGACGTTATGAAGGAAAAAAAAAAAAGACAACAAAACCAAAGCAAAACAAACTCTCAACCTGGAAGAGTGTTTTAGAAATAGTTATTAATTTCTTTACATGTTTAGATTTATTCTGCTTTCAATAAAAACATCAAGTAGAAAAGATAAAGGATAAAGAAACAAACTTTCAGGAAGACAAGTTTATTTTGGGGAATCTTGGCATAACTTTTAACTACTGGATGACTACTGTGTCTCTGTAGTAATTACAGAAACGAATCCTGCTTTATGTCATCCTATATTCCCACAATGCCTTGCCGTTTCCTCAAGTGCCATACCCTTTCTATTTTTCTCAATACTTCCCCGGTAGCAGCCTACTAAAAGGCTTTTAAATAACTTATGCAAGCCTTTTTTTCTTTCCTCTTTCTTTTTTTTGAAATTAATCACCTATAAAACTGCATATTCTCTAGATACTATGAGATGAGGATTGCCCCCATTTTGCATAAATTGCTTTTTTGTTAGTATTACAAGGCTTATAGGCTCAGCTCCTTGTTAACATGGCTCACAATAAAATTGAGTTTGCTCAGGTCACACTGGAGACTAACACTTGCCCAAAGATATCTCTGTGCTTATTGCCTTTTATCCCTGAGAAATCCTCCTCACTGAGCAATAATGTTGTTAAATTTGCATCCAGTTCACCTCGGTTTGCAATCAGGGGGCATTTCTAATGTACTTCTTTCTCTTGGCTTCACACGGGCCATAACTTTCACTTTCTAATTCCTTTTGGCTGACTGACAGCTCAGCAGTGGAGGAAAAAGAAGCAGCTTTTTTCCATCCATCCATCCATCCACCCACCCACCCATCCATCCATCCACCCATCCATCTGACAAACTCTCCATCACCTTCAGGCTTTTTTCCTTTTAAGTCCTGCTGTAATTTCGGTTGCGATTGTTCTTCCTGAGCAATGACAAAGGTTGAAATGGAGCCACTAGCAGGGGGAAGGCTAGGTCGGACCCTGCCCGGGGGGACCTGCCTCCCCGGCTCCTTGTTGGAGGGCGGCAGCAAGATCTGAAAGGCCGACAGTTCCTTCCCAAAACTTGAGGTATCTCTGTGGCTTGCCCCCCACCATCAGAAGAAAAAATACAGAATGTCACCTAAAATAAAGAAGAGTGTAGACATTCCTCCACACGTGACCACATACAAAAGCGTGTTTCCTAATTTTCTGTTTCTATTCAAACAAGAGGGGCTGCAATTCTTGTAGAAATCAGGCCTTTTGATTTTACCGACTTGTTACTCTGTTTTCTATTCAGTATCCTGGTTTAAACAACTGCCCTTCAATTCTGGAACAGTTCTGTTAGAGTCACAATTCAGCCATGCTTATTATTAAGTGTATGCTTTTCTCCAACTTTCCCCTTATTTACAAAATGCAATATACAAAAAAAATTATAAATTCCTAATTTTAATATGCATAACACTAAAATTCCCACCTCTCACCCTCCTCAATACATGGGGTAAGGTCTAATCTCTTTCTGAACCAATATGTACTACAAGAAGAAAGTACAGTCAAGTGAGAAAAAAAAAAACCTTCGTTGCTCAAATAAGCAAGATATGTATATTCATATATTCACAAAGACATTCAGCAATGTTTTTAAAATGAAGGAGTTCTGGAGATTTTCCAGTTTTCTTCTGGCACCATCAGTAGGGGATATTTCAAACTGCTATCTCCCCATCACAAATGCAGAGTCACTATTAAGCAGCACCCCGGAAGATAACTGAGCCGACGGGTCTTGCTTGGTTCACTGTATGACGATCAGATCATAGGACTGTAAACGATTGGTACATCTAGCGATGATGTAAGGCAAATTTCCAGAAAATAAATCAACCGTGCATTTTACTACATTATCAGCTTAACTAGTATGGAGAAAACGTGTCTTGTGGACTGAAACCAACACATGAAATACAGCTTGTTAGTAACCGTATCCATTTGCTAATCGACACAACTTCCGAGTTGACAGCATAATGCTAACCAATGCCGAAAACAGGGCACACACAGAAAGGCACTCTCTAATACTGGGAAAGGAGGCATTCTACGCTTGAATGAAGAAAAAGAAAAGAAAAGGCAGACAAGTCTCTTTATACATCCTTTCACTCACACATTGCAAGTGTGAAAAGGATATCCAAGCATCATTTGCCACATGCTCTGAAGAGCAATGTTAAAAAAAAATTGTCATTTTTTTTGTCACATTCAAGAATTTTACAAGTATGAGAGAAAAAGCTGAAATCGGACAGCGGTACACAACAGATGGGCTGAATTTCACTTTATACATCTAATAGGAATGACAGTTTCCTTAAATGAAGACTTTCTGTGATGAAGTTCTTTACAAAACCCAATAAATATATCTTTACAATGCCCACATGAGATGAGAGTATTGCTAGTGTTTCAAGACAGGAAACCGACCTACAGGGGTTCAAGATGAATTGTCAAAAGTATCAGCTAGCTTGAAAGTCCGTCCGAGAAGCCCTCAGCCTGGCCCTATTCTGCTGGCATCCTCGGAGGAGGGTACCCATGAATTTCAGCTGCACTTGGGAGCTGTTCACCATTTCTGTCGATCAGACCTCAAGTATTTCCTTTTGCTTAGCCAAATGGAGTGAACTGGGAGTAAAATGCACTTGGTGGATAGTTGTGAAAACTTAAATTTCAGTCACCTGCCCACCATCAGAGATCAGGAGAAACCCAAGGCAGAGTCTTCTCTCCAGGTATGTCTTCTTTGGGATAGAGTTGAAGCAATTTAAGAAGTTGCTCTCCCCTGCTGTTGTGATATCCACAGCTACACTGTTTTAATGCCCTCACCAAGAGCTTGAGTCTGCTTCAGCGCAAAGTCTGTGGACTTATTTTAAGCTGTCATAAGTGAAATGCAACTCAGTTGTGGAGGCAGAAACCTCCAGCTAAAGGACAGCAATGAACAGCTGGTGGGTAGTAACTGCTAAATTTGCTACACTGACTTTTGAAGCCTCAGGTGCTTTAATTTTTTCCTCATGCATTTTTCTGCCTTAACTGTCATATAACTTCCATTTTTACCACATGAGACAGGCATCCTACAGAGATTAGCATATTTTTTCTGTGTATTGCTGATTTGTTCTCAGTGCATAGTCCCTCCTGTGCAGTGAGGCACTGAAGCAGGGGTCTGAAAAAAAAAGTACGTCATCATGAATTAAAGACTGTGTTGTAATCCATACACTCAAGGGAAGTAAATTAGTGCTGCATTAGGCTATCCTAGTCCCTGGGTGCTTACCTCAGCTACATTTCAGGACAAAAATCTGTCATTTCTCCAGGCATCCTTGCTTTTCATGGCAGAAAGCTTGGGCTTGTAGGTAAGAAGGGTGCTGTAGGGTGGGAGTGCGGAGAGGTGTGCTGGAGCATCTCTGGGTCACCACACCCGAGGAGTATCCGGACTGGTTCCCCACGTGGCACAAGTCTTTTCTCCTTGCTCTAAGCATGTAATTGAAACCAGACTGTGCACTACTTCGTGGGGGTCCCACCAGGGAACCGGGAGCACACACTTCACTAGGTGGAACAAACCGTTTAACTATAAAGAAATGCTGGACTAAAAAAGGCCAGCTCTAGTTCTTACTGATCGTCCTTTTGCTACTGTCCCCTACCCTTGCCTTTAGCAAGCCCTCCCCTCACCCTGCAGCAATTCTCCCATGGGCTTCACTGCTTCTGGCATTTTTAAATTCCACACTTTTCACTCTCCCCTGCCCATCATGCCTCAGATTTTACTCCCTGTAAAAGCTTGTTTGCGTGCTCCCTCAACATTCATCTCTGTTCAAAATGATCCTTCACAATCTGTAGTAAATAAGAGAAGGAAGAACGCCCTGTAAGCAGATGCCCATTCTATTTATGTTTTCATATAATTCAATCACAGTCCTTTTGTGCCTTGCAACTTGAAAAATCCACATTAATAACACATCTGTAGGGTTACAGAAGTACATCCGAAAGTGCCAATTCCCTTTTATTTGCACACTATGCTGGAGAAGCAAAAGGCCAGAGGCAATAGAAGGAGGAAAACTGAAATGTTGTTTGCAGTTCAGTCTGCCCTTGTCTTTTCAAAAGGCTAAAATTATTATTATTCTCTCACACAGCAGCCCTATGGATTTGTTTGTGTCTTGAATTGTGAGCTTTCTATTTATGGCTTTTCCCGAGTTTTGTCATTTGCCTTGCTTCAAGAGCCTGACTGCGAGAGCTGCAACATGCTTCCTCTGTGGAGCAATCGCACGAGTTGCTAAATATTATGAACATGATCCCACAACACATCTGGCAGTGCACTACACTACACAAGCTTGTCACCTCTTTGTATGGGGGAGACCCTGAGGAAATCATCATCAAAGTGCCAAAAGAATATCTACTGATGACATCTGGAAAAAAAAATAAAAAATCCTCTAATGAAACTGGGACAACCGAGAAACACGTGGAATGGAAGCAAAGGTCTTCATGCAATAAATGATTCCAGCAGCTGGGGTGTTAAGAAACCCGTCAAGTATCACGGGACTGAAGATAACATTGCGGGGATGGCAGAAGTGAGCAATGCATGAGTTGGAATGACTCATGTGTTTGCAAGCCTCGTTCTCTGTTAGCGGCGTACTTACTCATACAGAGTTTATCTTCTGTATTCTTTGTTACTTTCATTCATTTTAACCTGCAGGCTGTAAACACATTTATTATGAAAAGAATAAAATTACACAAACTCTGTGTGAAGCCCCTGAATTCTTGCTATAAGACTATTCATCACCTTCCCATTCTCATCACAAAGGCACTGCACCATTTGTTATTATTAGATAACACAAGAAAGAGAGGAAAACAGGAAAAAAAAAAAGAGAGACAACACAGAATGGAGTTGGGAAAATGGACACAAGCAGAAGAGACATGGTGGTGGTGCTGGAGGACAAAGAAAAAAGAGAGGAGACATGGGCACGACAGAGAGATGAGACTCAATTCAACAACAGGCTTCCTTTGTAAAAAGATGTTTTCTTTTGCCTCACTACTTTCCCTATTGTGATAAGGTGAGGCTTTTGAGTAATTCTGAATAGTGCCGTGGCAGTGATTATCGGAACAGTCTCATGAGTACTTTTAGCCAAATAGTCTTCAGAAGTTCCTAAGTCCATTTTGTCAATTCAATGGGAATTTTAATTGACTATTAAAATACAGCATTACACAATAAAGACATTACTGCACTGCTGCAGAAATATCAGCAAATGTGCCATCAACAGAAAAGGCGATTCTCCTGTGGGTTTATCGGAACTGCTATAACAGCATAAATAGCCTGGAGCAGCAGTAACTGAAGATAGAGAAGAGCTTCCCAAATAGGCTTTTCCCCCCAAACACAAGGAAAACAAAGCAAAAGTCCAATCATTAGAGCATTAATTTTACATGATTGGGCAGTTTCTCCCTTCCCATTATTGCATATGTAATAGGTCATATTTTACTGTGTGATACAGAATGACGGGCTGCACATCTATACAACAAAGAGTAAAAATCACGTGGCTAAGTGAAATTGCTGTCTGACGACACGGTACAGAACCCAGCCCCTCGGAGCGTGTTTGCTCTCTTTCTGATTTCCAGAACAAACATCCCCGTAACATTGAGACGTGAGGATTTTTGTGTCCTCAGCTCTGCAAGCTGGCAGGGGTGGGCAGATGCCAGAGCCCCATCTCAGCTGACAGTTCCTTCCATAGCAGGTGCCTCCCAACACCGGCACAGCCGGGAACCGTTCCCCACGAGCCATCCCACATGCATAGCACGGGGAGATGCGACAGTGTGCCAGGCATCCTGGCGGTCACGCTCTGGACCAAAAGCAGCTCCTGGCTGAGGCCAGGGAAGCTCACCACGGCTCTGCTCTCCTCGGGGGAAGGTGTATGCCACAGCCTCAACCGGCCTACGTTGTAAATGGACAACTTGCATTTTGGAGAAATGATGTGTTCACAGAAATGCGTGTATCGCAAAACAACATTAATCAGCTGAAATTGTATTTCTGGAAATCACATAAATGAAACAGCATTTCTCCAAGCTGTGCTTGTGCTGAAGTTGTGTAAAGAAGCAAGTGACCTTCCGTTTAATCACGAGTTTGCTCGTTAGACAGCAAACTGAGAAGAAAGCGGGGTAGAGTCTGTCGATGAGCAGCATAAAGATCACACACAGACCAAAAGCAGGATGAATATTACACATTGCTGCTGGTCTCAAAGGGCTTTATTAAAAACAAAAGCATATAAAGTAGTTCCTGAACAGGATGATTTTTAATTGTATCCCCTCGGGAAAACTGTACAAGGCAGACTTGCTTGCCTCCCTTGTAGTCTAGAGGGACCTAACAAGCTCTCAACAGATTCTCTTTCGTCTAAGACGAGTTACTGCTGAGTTTCTGGACTCTAGTTAAGTCTTAGTGACAAGTTACGTTTAGCTGGTTCTGAAACAAATGCAATTTTATTAACATCTTTTTTTACACTGAAAGAAAAAATGAAACAAATATATAAAGGGTTCAATGTGACAGCTTCTTCTAGTTCTACTTTTATATTAGCGTAAGTCTCTGAGCATACACAAACAGCAGTGTAAAACCAGCGAAGAGTGGCCACTAAAACAACAAGACCTGCAACGTGCCTGACCGCAGTGGGACTGGTGACAAGCCTGCATTGCCTTACGACTCTCAGGAAGCCAAATTACCCGTTTTCTTTGGCCTTTGTACAGTCCAAGGCTTCTTGAGCCAGATCCAGAGCAGGCAGCTGGGCCCAGCTCTGCAACGCCGCACTTTACACCCCTGTGTTCTGGGTATTACATAGGCAACGCATGAGGAAGGTTGGGAAGAGGAAAATCCATAATAACTGCGGTAGCTGAATAACATGGGGAAAAAAACCTAAACCCTGTAGGAAAAACCCTCTGCAGTTAACCTCACTAAACAACAGGAAGCACCGATGGAAAGGATGTGGCTTAAAGTTTGTGCCTCTGCGTCATTCCAGATTTTTTCCTGGGCTAGCAGGGGGGTCCTTCCCTCCCATTGGGATTTACAGACTAACATCTGTAGCAACATCAATTATTTATGACAAAAGCTAACCAGAGGAGAAAGAGCAGAGCCCTCCTCTACCATCTCTGGCTTATTTCACAGCGTTCTAGCTAGTGCCAGACAAAAAACATGCCCCAGACAGACAGGACCCTTTCTCTGATGGTTAGATGCCCACTTGGAAAGAGGCAAACCAGGCTCTGGTGACTACTTGGCAGAAAACGGGACAAAGCACTTCAGCAGGGAGGCCTGGCACTCTTTGGTTTATATTACCAAAATCTCTATGCCAAGAGGTCTCGGTGTGATGTCCTGTATCCGACCGGCTTCTACCCAAACCAGGGGAGCTCCACTCCCAGGCATCGGCTGAGGATCTGCTCCCCCAATTATTTATGTTTGCTGTGATACGGTAACAATACAGTACATTCCCCTACCATCCCATTGCCTTACATTGATCTCTCAGATGTCGTGAAAGACGATGAAAGTAGCAAGATGAAAGAAAAAGGAAAAGCTCAAAACAAACTTACATTAAATATTCATAACTGGTAGTAATTACAAACAGAACATAGGAAATAAAGCAGTTGTAATTATGCAGTGTCCAAATCATCTATCTGCAACTTCCTACGGGAATTTTTCTCCATAGATTTATGTTGCTGGAGTTGGAAAGTGAGCCAGTCTTTTTGGCCTGTATCTTTGGACAGATTTTGCTACTTTATTTATCTGATACATAAATGTAGGCTAGCGTGATGAGTTGCAAGTAAAAGTAAGACTCTACATCTTCTTTCTGCTCTCCACTAAAACCTCTAGTGACACTCTGTCTTCAATAAAAACAAGATGGCATCTCAACTGCGCAAATCTTTTAGATTTCAACAGCTAAACTGTTGTGTCTGTCACTTCGGATGTCAAATGTCTTCTTTTGTGCGCTCATAAAAGGAACTGACTTCTAATCTTTTTTCATTCTTACAGATTAGGTTTTTTTCTGTTATTTCTGCTTATTATGATAACTGAAGTGATTCTGATTGGCCATTGTGAAGTCTGCTAACCAAAATCTTTTTAGAAAGCACATGTTTAAAAGGTTGCTTTTCAAATGTAAGATGACAGCAAACTAAGAACTTTATCTGAAGGCTTCTTACACTTGTAAAGCTTATATCTATTTCATGTAAAAAGTGATGAGCATTTAGACTTTCTGGGAATCACTATTTTTTTCGACTACAGAAAATGACGTTTATTCCATTCTGTCTACGTTTCTGTGGTGTAAAAGCTGGTCTTGCTTAACTGATGTTAAGTACCAACGCATGTAGAAGAACACTGGAATACGTCCCAGGATATTCTTACAGGTTAGGGTATGTGCAGAACTGCTGGATTTGAACCTCATGTCAGTACTAGAAAACAAGGTGTTCAGTCAGATCAAGGGTGACAAAGTTTGTTGAACTCCAGTATTAGTTTCCTGAGCCATAACAGTCCTCTCAGACTTTACAGAAAACCACAGATAATTCACCTTGCGACTACTTTGAATCATTTTAATGTTCCCATGAAGGGGCTTCCCCCTGTGATATAAAACATCAGTCCATAGAAAAACGCCTGAATTCTACTTCCATGGTGAACTTGCCAGATTTTGTCATCTGAGCGCTCCACTCAGCTTTGGAGACCACAGTAGCCTTTTTAGGTTCCTAAGGCACCCTAATTACATACACTTGAGATTGCAGAATGCTTTAATTTGAGCCAGCACACAATCAGATGCTGTGCTTTCAAAAATATTCAGAAACTTCATCTGCCAGGATCAAGAGTAATTGAACTGATATCTGCTGGGTTTTATCTGCCGCTTTGCTGCATAATTTTTCATTTTCTTTAGAAGGCTTTAACACAAAGAATGAACATGCCTAGAGTCCCACAGAGGTGTTTTGACATTAGGCTTAATAAAGCATGAAGAACTCATTAATAAATAATGTTCTGCTACGTTAACAAATAAAGCTGAATGCATTCGCGAGACCCAGAAGTAAATCACATCACGCATGCAGCCAAGTAACTTGTTAAAATGATTGCAATGGTCCCATCTCTTCCCTGTGTTGGGCACAGCCCAACACAACGTTGCACAAATAAAAACCACTGCAGCACATATGCATGCACCTTCAATTATAATGTTACCTGTCAATTTTTATTTGCACTCTGCGGGCTTGAGGGGCTTGTAAACAAAGATTCATGACAGTGACAAAGAGATACTTATATATTGTTAAGCTTTGCTGAGAGAGCACTGCTGCCTGGAGTTTCAAAGGAAAAGACTCCTTTTGTTTCATTGAGTTATGCATCATCCTATTCCTTTGTCAAAGTTACAAGCTTGATATACCTTTTACTGCAGACACGTTTGAGTTACAGCTTTCAAGGCTGTGTCAATATTTCCGCATGTCCTTATTTTCCAAGATTAAACATTCTGGCAAGTTTTGAATCAAGGTCTGAGGAGAGCTTCTAGCTGCCCGGGGTCAATGACACAGCTCCCGCCAGCTTCAGCTGCCCCAGGATTTCACGCAGAATCAGGATCGTGGTGACGTTAGGGTCTGGACTCACCCTCCATCGTGGTGACTTTCTCAGTTAAGTGCCTAAGTTGGGAGCTGAAGTCACCTTAAGCTCTCCCTATAATCAATGCCAAGAGATGAACATTTCCAGAATGTGATTCAGATCCAGGCTGCTGATTCCAGAATCAGCTTAAAATGAGCAAGTTCTCAATTTAGAGACTTCTGCTATGTGCTTATGCTTCTAGGCAAGAAAACTCCTCAGTCCTCCAATGAGGCCAAGGAACAGATTGTACAATTCAAGTTTGGGCCTGTGAGATCTACGCAGTTTGTCGGGGGGGGGATGTTTCCTTATTTTATTTTTAGTTTATATTTGAGATATAGTCATATTCTAAATAAAGGAGTCATGATATTGAGAAACAGGGACAAAGAATACAAATGCATGTCTTCAAGTCTCCACCACAGTTTCTATAAGCACAGAAATGCTACATTCCTCTATGTTAGTTCACTGTCATTTGTAAGTAATGCAACTATCTTGGAATGAATATTGATTCAAAAAAAAAAAAGTATTTCATGTCATCTATTTACTGAAAAACCAAATTCCAGCATATTTAGAGTGCTTATAAAAATGAGATTATTTTTCAGACCTGACTGAGCTGCCAGGTTCCAAGAGTCACTGTGAATAAGAGGAACGGATGAAGCTATAATATCTTCCGAAAATGACTTAAAATCTCTGATACATATGATGAAAGAAATAGCTATTTATGTGAGGCAAACCCATCTTTCCAGTTTTTTTTTTTTAAGAGAAGATATTAAGAAAACTTCAGATCCATGCCATTTTTAGAACATGAAGTTGAAAAGAACCAAACTTTTTCATCTGAGGCACAAATGGAGTGATTTTCATGTGACATTTTGAATCTTGCAAAACAGGACAAAAGTAGAAAAACTTTTTTTTAAATATCCACAGATTTAAGCAGTTCAGGGATCTGAAATGTGAAATGAGTATCTGTGATAGGGGACAGTAAGCAGAGGTGGATGGAGTGCATGGCCCACATATTTTCCACGTTTTTCTTCCCTTTACCATTGAACATTATTTCTATCCATGATAACACAAATGCATGAGCACAAGTCACTGAAAATTGAAACAGTGAAGTATTTTGGTGAATGCACTTTCCATGTGTTATCCTATGGCTTCACGATCTCTGCTGACTTGGTGTTGGGAAGCAGACTTGGTGTCAGTTACCTCTGAAAATGAGAGATGTAACTTTTAGAATTCAATCTCTCTTCCCTTTTTTTTTCATAAGTAAAGCCTAAGTACTCAAACAGGGAAAAACTTGCCCATGTTCCCAGGTGAGAAGCACGAGACTGCTGAGAAACTTTCAGTGTCTGGTCAATGCTGAACACAGATTTTTGGAGGTACCTGGCTTGTGGGAAAAACTTGCCCATGTTCTCAGGTGAGAAGCACGAGACTCCTGAGAAACTTTCAGTGTCTGGTCAATGCAGAACACAGATTTTTGGAGGTACCTGGCTTGTGAGATCTGAACTGCCTGTGGAATAGGAGAGTCAGCAGAATACGCAGCGCAGCCAATGCAGCAACGCTTCTGGGTTGTGTGATCACAGGATTTGAAGTGACAATCCTTCTTGCAAGCTAAGATAACTTGTGAATCCTCAAATACTAAACGGGTATTAAGATTTATTTTTTTTTAATTATGCTGCTAGGTTTCTGTATCCCAATTCTGCATTCTGCTTGCATTATACTTCAGCTATTTACATCTTTCTAGGACCATGCCAATAATCCAGAAATATATATATAAGGACATTGACTTTTGTTCTTAAGGACATAACTTAGGAATAACTTAGTGCTGCGTGTCATTGGACAGCAAAATTACATCAGAAAATTCTGTCCACTGTATGCAGTTACATAGTTTTAGAACCCTACAAGGCATTAAAGAACCAAATATCCAAGATTTGTTTATGGCAAGCCTTATGACTGATATGAGGGCGCAGCTGACACTTTCCCACAAGGTGCAGCAGATATTCACATAGCGATACGTGTCTATTAGCATGTGATGGAATCATACAATACATCCACCTGTAAAAGGAAGTGCTTTATGGAAAGAAAATACTATTACTACCTCATTTCAATGCACATTAATCTGCAAGGAGAAAAAATTCAGAAAAAATTCATTATGCCACACAGCATAACAGTCAGCTAGAGAATGCTATTTATGCCACACAGCATAACAGTCAGCTAGAACAATCAATCAAAAACAATAAGGAAAAGAAAGATATTTTAATATTTTTTTTTTTTCCTTTTGAATCGCTAATTGAAAAAGAAACTTGCAATTAAATTTTTGTAAACAATGTGTACATAGTTTTGGTATATTTGAAATATTAAAAGGTACTTGAAGCACTATGCAACAGCTGTTAAAGCAGGGATCACTTTGTCAGGCCCATTAAGACATTAGCTTTCTTGATCTCAATCAAGGTACCAGCATATTAATGAAGGAGGGAAAATGCCACCCTCTATCAGAACAATGAGGAAGGACAGGGAAAGCATTTGGCATCCTTTAGTATACACATCTTGCAGCTGACTTCGTAATTCTACTTTCAGGAAGGAAGGAGGATTTAGACTTTAAAGTAACAGTTAAAAATCTAGAAAAAAACACCGAGCAAACCAACAAGCATAAATTCCCCAAGGAACGCAGTGTTTTTAAGGCAGTATTTCCCCTAAGTCCCCCCGCAGACCAAAGCACAGCAGCTCTCACTGCACCCCCTCATTCACACCCCGGCTTCTGGTTTGCAAAGGCTCCGGGAGGCAGAAGCCGACCAGGATGGGGTTTTGGGGTGTTCACGGCGCCCGGCCCCGCAGCGACAGGCGTTTTGGGGGGGGGATGACACAAGTAGACCCTGAAGTGCATCGGTTGGCCGTTCATTCCTCAGAGGAGGTGGGTTACAGAAATGGTCAAGGGAAAGAAATTCCTGGATTTCTGGAGGAGTCCCCTGTGCCCTTTTAGCTAGTCGGACTGCAGTCAGGATTTATGTTTATGCCTTATGATTCGAGTACTGAAATGGGAGAAATTCTGCATTGTTTCCATGCCTTCTCTAACAAGCTCTGTCTTTTAAGTACCCCTCTAGGAATATACACACAATTTAGAAAAACAAATGCTTTATTCATGATAGCAATAAGTACAGCATGGCTGTACTCATACCAACTGAATACTAGTTTTGCATTTTTTATTTTATTCCTCCCAATAACTACATGTTCCTACAAGTGCCTCACAAATGTGCACTGAGTTTTCTACACAGCTTTTAATGGAGAACATTTTAAATAGTTTTCATAAAGTGAATGAAGCTGTGATAAGCAGCACAGCTGGTGAGCCAGTGAAGAGACTACAAGGAAGGAATTACCAGGAGGAAAATATTCTGGGAACGTATTTTCCTTATAAGGCCCAAAGATTAACCAACTGAGATTAGTGCTCCAGTTCATATATGCAAAATATATACGGAAAATAGACAGGGTGACTTGAGTTCTGTCTGAAAACATCTTTGCTTTTGAGATATCTACCAAAAATCAAAACCATGCAATCACCAGTAAGAAAAGCAGACAGCTAAAAGACCCGTATTACCATCTTGCTCTTGCGTACTCCTGAATGTGAACTGGAGGAAACACAAGAGAACTATTTAGAGGAGCACGTCGTACTCGGGTAAGACTCAGAAAATCCAGGGGAATGAACTGCAGGTGTCTGCTTACACCAACGAAACCCTCAGGAGGCAGCCCCCGGGATGCCTTTTTTCTGCTCCCTGTTGAGGGAACCGAGTAAAGCAAAGACAATGCTGCCAGGGAGAAGGTTCAAGAACTCGACAGTGAGTACCAACAGTTTTAGTTATTTCTCCTCCGTAAAGATGCTCGTAACTTTTCATTAATGTTTGGGACCAGGCTCGAAGACCTGTTCCATCCTGAAATTGGACTCCAGCTTCCCCAAGAGTATTGTGTGCGGTTTCTCCCATGGTGTGCTTTCATGGGGTGTTATTTGCTTGCAGCTTTCACCTCCACCCACCAGTTATACCTCAGAGACATTGCGGTTCAGGAGCAATGTTCTCTTACTGCAAAGAGTGAAACAGCCCTGGATGCAATGAGTTGGATCAATCCCTTACAAAGTATGCGGAGATCTCTGCGGCTAGGCATTCCTCTTGGAAATATGGTAGACTTTCCTAGACTTTGTTATTTTTGCTGCCTCATTTTCTAAGCTCAGTGAAAAGCTAAGAAAGACTGGAAAAACCTGTGTTGCAGATGCTTTGAATTGGAGTCAGAAGAGTTCTCGGTTCATTCTCTAGGGCCACAGCTGAGCAATATGCTTATCCCCACCTTTTTCCAAGGATGTGAACAGCCTCATTGCAAACTAATGTTTAAAGACATGCGCCTAGGAACCCTGCTCAACCGTCTGTCTGCATCATTTCTGTCTTTCAACCAGTATTGTCTGGATCTCACCCAAGTTCAGTCTCAGCCAGATGCTCTTCTCCAGGAGCCACTTTCCTCTAGGCAGTGCAACATCTTTGTGATGGCTCTGGTTATGTCTGTGGAAAACGAGATATACACTTGGGTGTCATCTGCAAAGCCTGTAGCAGCTTAGCCCCTCTCTGAACAGTTTTCTGGGACTATTGGAAAGGGATGTAGGGAGAGGATTTATAGCCCTATGATCAGACTGCAGGTGCAGGATACTGGGAAAAAAATCCCATTTTACCGTGTTTTTTTGTCTGCAAAGTATACAAGATTGGGATATATCCACTTGGCATTTAAAGGAAGAACAAAGATAAATAATTCCTTATCCATGTCTGAAATTAAAATGTCCTTGCAAATTAATACAGCCACAGGAAGCTGGATTAATAATGCTGGCAAATGGAAACATGGTGCACAATAGAAAATTCTCTGGGTAAAACAAATAGAATAAAGACTATTGTTTCTTACTGCAATATATTTTGGTCACTGTGTATTTTACATTTAATTTTACGGTGCAGAAGACATTACTGAAAGAACAGCTTTACTTGATAATTTCCTTGTTTGGTAGAGCTGATGTATTAAAAAGGTTAATGTACTAAATTTACATTTTTCTAGACTGATTATTTCTTACTCCAAACTCTTCTTCATCATTCTGAACCTCTTTACAAAGAAATGACATAAAATAGGACTGCTTTTTGACAGTTTTAGTCAGAAAACCTTACTTCCCCTGCCGATTTTCATGCTCTACAAGCTTTGCCATCATAAACCACTTTGCATGTATTAAGAAGGAGTATTATATTAGATGAGGCAATTTAAGTGTATCCCATTTCACTTGGTGAAACTAAGCAGCTTTGCATTATAACTAAGTCGAGCTAATGAGAATATGCTTGAAGCGTGTGTTACCTGGAACTGAAGTTAGCTAGTCATTCAATACTGCAACCTGTGAGTTTGCAAAATGATGGCAGGAATCCTGCTGTGAGGGAGATAGGAAAATTATTATAATCTGCATTCCTAAATTGAATGAGTATTTTGCTCAGCAGAGGCCTCTTGACTGCAAATAGTCTGAAATTACATCCTGCTGTTTAAAATGCTTTTTTTTCAAAGTGAGTAAAAATGCCCACATTTCTTAAATCAAATATTTTTCTAAGTCTTATGTAAGTAAAATTATTGAGAAAGGGAAAGTCATATATCCTTCACTTCCTCTTGTAAAAGTTGTTTGATATTCAGATTTTTCATAGCAGGGACAAAGTGTCTAGAATTCATGGGTTTATACTTTTATCTTAATTATTTAATTATTAAATTGATAAAGCGTGTCATCATATCTCCCTTATCACTTCATTAATGAAAAAAAATCCATGTTTACAAGTTTCTTATTTTGTGAAAAAGAAAATTGTAATACAGATATTTTATCAGAATCAGCTGATAGATGTGATGCTCAACATACTAGTAAGCTAAAACTCATACACAAAGTATCCAGAAAAGACTACAGAAACATGAGCAAAAGACCATGTACCAGCCAGCAGACACACAGGGAATAAACTTCCCCCACAAGAATAGCATGGAAAACATAACTTCATCCATGCAAATTCTTTATCTCATTAAAGCAAGAAATTATACCAAAAAAAAGAAAGAAAAAGGCCTGGGGATAAGCATTAGACGTCACCGCACGTGTCTGAACAACCGTGTTCTACTGTGTAAAAGCAACAAATACCAAATACTTCACAATGTATCCTGCCTGAGAGTCCAAAATGGAAGAGAGGGTGGCTCAGCTTATCCTCCTCAAATTCTCTGTCCTTTAATTAGTGACCAGTGAAAAGGTGAAAAGGTTAAAGGTAAAGGCAGATGATGGAACAACTTGTATGGACATCAGTGCTCCTCAGCTAGAGCCAGAGGAGGTCTCAGCTTTGCAACACCTGGGTGTGTGCATGTTTGTAAGGTAGACAGACCAGGGCTAATTCTCTTGCCCAGAGTATGGATGACCCTGTCTCTCCACCCCAAAACAAGGTGGCTGTATTCTTGGCTGCTCCTGGAAGCGGTCCCTACCCCATGCTGCTCCCTGAACTCTACCTTGGCATTGCATGGGGTTGTGGGGCAAAACCATGCTAGGATGGATAGATGAGCAGGAGCTGAGGATCAAACTCCTGCCCCAGCCTTATTTTGCTGCTACAGATAGATGTATATCTTTAGGTTTGCTGATGAGGTATACTGGTTAAGAGGAAGATGTCGTTACTCCTGTGTGAAAGATAGTTCTGTCATGGTTTAACCCAGCCGGCAACTCAGCCCCACCCAGCCGCTCGCTCACTGCCGCCAGGTGGGATGCAGGAGAGAATCAGAAGGGTAAAAGTGAAAAAACTCATGGATTGAGATAAAGACAGTTTAATAGGGAAAGCAAAAGCCGCTCACACAAGCAAAGCAAACCAAGGAATCCATTCCCCACATCCCATGGGCAGGCTGTTGTTCAGCCATCTCCAGGTACGCAGGGCTTCATCAGGCCTAACAGTGACTTGGGAAGGCAAACGCCATCACTCCCAACGTCCCCCCTTTCTTTCTTCTTCCCCCAGCTGTATACGCTGAGCATGACGCCATACGGTATGGGATATCCCTTGGGTCATTGGGGTCAGCTGTCCCGGCCGTGTCCCCTCCTAACCCCTTGTGCTCCTCCAGCCTCCTCGCTGGTGGGGTGGGGTGAGAGGCAGAAAGGGCCTTGGCTCTGGGTAAGCCCTGCTCAGCAGTAAGCAGGAACGAAAACATCCCTGGGTTATCAGCACCGTTTGCAGCACAAATCCAAAACACGGCCCCAGACCAGCTACTATGGAACAAATTAACTCTATCCCAGCCAAAAGCAGCACAGGTTCTCAGGGGACCCAGCAAGTCAGGCCAAGGTGATGACAAGGGCAGAGATGTATCTTAAACACAACCCTTTTTTCTGGAACTTAGGGGACCTTATGCTGTGTTGCAGTTGTGTTGCTGTGGATTAGGATTCACAGCTCTGACCTACTTCTGAAGTGGTGGAAAGATCACCTCTGTTTTTTCTCCTCACAAAACACATCTGACAGAAGACATCTTTTTTTCCGCACATTAAGTCAACCTCCCAAGACACGGAAGGACAGAATTTAGTCTTCCCCACGTCAGGGGACTCTCCTCCCAACCGCTTGGAGGAAGCTGTAACCTCCAGGACTTAGTCTGTATGCTGTAGGCTTAGCAGAAAATCTCCAGGATCAGTTTTAAATCTGGGGTTATGCCAAACGTTCCCACCTCATAAGCCATCACATCTTTTTTTTGTGTGTGCTTCTTCATTAAATGCACAACATTTCTTTTGACTTAACAAGCTAGGTACTCAATTCAGTATAACCATCATTTATTCATTTACATCAGGGTAATTTCTTACTTTTACTACGTGAGCTTCTGCAGGCCTTGTGGATAAACCTAGCTGCACTTTTGTTCTTGCAAGAAGTAAAAGTCAGCCAGTAACAAAATTCATCATGGAAAAATTAGACAGGTGAAACTGCACTGGATTTGCAGCCGGTCAGATAATTTAGCTCATTCTTTTTGATTTGCACTGTTTAAACGAACATACCCATTACCTATCAAAGGAAGTTTGTTCTCCAATCTATCAAATAATGTTTGGAACATTTGTTGTAGCATAAACTACAAAATCCACAAAACTGAAGAATAAAGCATTTTTTTGCATGATTTTCCATCCAAATTTTTATATTGGTATTAATGAATGTCTGCTTTAGTAGCGTTACTATAAGCAAAACGAAAGCTACCTAGGGTCTTTCAGCATTACCTATCCTCATATAGCAAGGCTCTGTCAACAACTGCACTGAGTTTGCAGAACCCGTAATCCTACACATTATATATATTTAACAGTCCACACAAATACGTATTACACAAATCCCCCAAGAAGTACAAACATGCATGCAGTGCAAGGGGGTGGAGTTCACAACATTTTTGACATTTGAGTTCTGAAACTATTTGAGATATTTACCCCTTAGTATACACACATGTATAAAAGATGTAATATTATAAAAAACAGTCCACACATTAAAGCTACGATATATGCGCTATATGAATTTTACTTTCTTGGAAAATACTTAGGTATTATAGTGAAGGCACCCCACAGAACTAATGTAGCTCTCCTCCGTACATAAATCTTTGCAAAATCTTGCAACCCCTCTAACCTTTTGCTTTTAAATGGAGTCTGTATTTTTATATCCATGTTCTTGTTGCCACTGAACTCCATTACAAAAACTCGCAGTAACTTCAATAGAACTTAGATGAAACAAAACTGTACTGTTACTTTTTTTTCCTCCTCTTCTCCTATCTGGAGCAGACATTTGGTGCCAACGGGGAAACAATTCCTTTTGATGAGGGGTGATATTTTTGTCTTCTATTTACTTTATACAGGGAGTAGGCATTTAGAATGCAAACAGAAACACTAGATAGAGTGGCAGACAGAAAGAGATTGATTATAAAGCTATTATTCAGATGATATCACTAGAATCCCTCCACAAAAATGAGAAAGCAGAACTCATTTCATGTAGTTCTAATTGCATCAAGTTTGACCTCCATCTATTTTAGCCAATCGCTTTCCTGAAACCATTTTAATAGGTTGTGGAGATGTTTAATAAGAACAAATAGTATTTGTAAAACTAATTATTTTTTAAAAATGGCCAGATCAAATAAGATGAAGTTGACAGAGTAAAACTGAAAAGAGTTTTGCCCCCTCCTCCCCCAAGCCCAGATAGAGCAATAGTCCTGAAGAATATTCTGCAAAAGATGAAAAACAGATGGCAATCATAGAATAAAATCAAGGTTACATGACTGCTCACTTCTCTTCTGCACGTAACATTATCCACATCATTATAAACATTTTTTTTATAATGTTATGATTGGTGCTGAAAAACCTGATGTATCTTTATGATCTTGCTACTTTCCTTGTCAGTTATGTCTCTGAGACATGACTCGATGTGCACATATGCCCACACAGATTCCACCACCTTTCTGAGCATGTATCTGTTTGCAGAATGGTTTCTTCTACATTTTCAATTATACCACCAAAAAATGATGTCAGTGAATTGTCCCGACTGAGGGTGATTTCCTGAGGTGGCAGAGTGGTGATAGACGAATATCCATAGATTACATAATATTTTAACAGAAACCAAGGGGTAGAAATAGCATTTCATGAAAATCTCACAGCTCCCAGGAAGTGAATAGCTGCCATTAGGAAGAAATTAATTTTTTCCAACATGTTACCCATGTCTTCGGCGTTCCCCTGAAGCCCACGTGCTACCCAGAACAGCTAAGCATACAGGTGGACAAACCTCTACTCCCTCATCCCCACTGACTGTAAACGAGGACCATCTTGTGAACAGAGATAAGGAGAATACTCTTCTTGTCTCCTTCTTACCAGTTGTAAATCAGATGAGCGTGACTGCAATGCACTAAACCCAAGCTTAGAAGAAATACCACAAAAATGGCTAATGGCAATCCAGCTCAGAGCATGAGTAGAGCTTGCTCTTGTCGGCCAGCAAGTCATTTACAGGGCTTTAAGTTGCACCAGCTCACAAAGTGCATTTATTCCGTGGCGTTAAAAGCATGATCTCAAGGACCTATGTGATGTCAATCACCATTTTGTCTACCTACGGCTATGTTTAAGCAACAAATTGAAACATAGTCTGCACTGCTAATGGTTAAATGAAACAATCCTGAAACTTCAGGCTTTTAAGGAATACACTAACCTTTGTGTCCTTGTGCACATCCAGAAAGTCCAGTATATCTACTTTTGATGAAGAACATTCAGGAAGAATTTAGCTCATCTGTTCCAATGTTCAGTCTCACAGAGTCTTTAGTGGTTACTGAAAAGACCAGTCAAGGGATAAAGCAACTCCAGGTACGCAGATGGAAAGATCAGACATCTCTGCTGAAATGGTGTACAACTTGCTGAGCCTGTAGGAAAAGAGAAGATGCTTGATGAATATTTGAAAAAAAAAAACAACAACAAAACAATAAAACAAACACTCAGTTTCCCTCTTTAAGACTGAAAAGAAATTTTCTGTAGTAGGGCCCCAGAGGCAGCACTCGCCAGCTCAAGTTTTTGGAAGTAATGTCTCAGTATCTGGTAAACATTGACAGCCTGGAATCTGGAGCGCAGGTTAGGGAAGAAGGGGAAGGGGAAGGAAAATTACAGCAAATGTGTTTCACAATAGCAAGCCCCAAACAAAAAAACATTCCCAATAACAGAAAATTGCTAATTACAAGTATTTTAAGTGGCTACAGGAAAAAGAACGTTAGATCTTTACTGGCAAGAGGCGATACACTGCATGTGCTACTGCTACTCTGCTGTCTTTTACCCTTGGCATTGACCAGAAATTTATTTTACAGCCATTTTGTAAATCACCAGAAAAACTACTTTTATACTGAGAACAATGCCAGACCCATTAGGAGAATACGTTAATAGTATTTAGTGAGAATTGTTTGACTGTTCTTGTCTTTTTTCCATTTTCTATTTTTTAATAATCTATCTATGCCTCCCTATTGAAGAAATGGGACACAGATGCAAACATGAATATGGTATTTAGTTGCAAACCCTGTAGTACAATTTCTAGCTTTAGGCATGAACATATCTATTTTCTTTCAAAATAAATCAAGCCCCAAGGAATTTGGAATACAGTTCAGCCTTCAAATCATCAATGCCAACATGACCTGCCAAAAGACATTAACTCTGTAATTATTCCGTTAGTCAGGAAAAAATACTTCTGAGTAGAATTAAATCAAAAGGTTTCTACAGAAATATTACAAAGAATGACCAGTTTGAGCACCTTGCAGTACAGTCGGAGTCCAACAAGTGCAGATGCCTTTGCACACTGGAAACTAGAAATGTACAATGCAGAAACTGCAGAATCTGGTATAAGTCTAGGAGAATAACAGCCATCCTTTCCTTGCAATGAAGTGTTTATTGTACAACATAATTTCCATCTACTTTACATAAACTACTTACTTGGCTCAAGAGCAGTTTACTTCTGACTGCTGTTGCCTGTATGACACATGATTTACAATGCTGAATTATTTGTTTTTCCCTCAGAAACATTTATTTGTTAATAATTACTCAGATAAATGGTTTCTGATTGAGCAATTTAAAAAATGTAGGCAAATCAATGGCAAAAGACACCAAGCGGCATAGTATAATGATACAGTAGCTCAAGCTCATACGTTAGACCGAACTGATAACGTCCCAAAAGCCCTCTTTTGACAGCTCAGTTTCACAGAGTAAATGTTCAGCTGAAATAACTGATAAAACATCTCAGCTACTGCTCTGTGCAATCATGCCAGTATCATGAACAGCATCCTTGAAATCTAATAGGTCGGCTCCAGAAAACAAACAAACAAACAAACAACCTTCCAAAACTTCTCTGCAAGTCCATGAGATAAATAGTCACATGAAGAAGACAAATGAACTCCTCTCTTAGATGTGTGAATGAGACTTTGGAAATCAGAAGGGTCTGATTCCTTTGGTGTCAGTGATACTTTGAGATACAGATTATAGCATTAGCTGCAAACAGTGTTCACCATCACTCGTACGTGTGACACAGACAGTGAGGGAAACAAATGCGATATACACCTTACGAGGGAGCTCTCAAGGGCTCCTAACGTATGTTAAGTCATGCTCTGAATTACAGCATTTTCAGCTAAGTTGGTCACGACGAAAATAAAATGTATTCTAAGGGCTGTGCTTTGACAATTTTCACTATCTTTGAGGTTTTAGAGAAAAGGAGGGAGATTTGGAAACACTTTTGGAGGAAAGCTGGATATAACCATTTCCCCTCTTTCCTATAAGTGTATCACATTAATTAAATAGCTTAAAATTTTCCAGGGCAGTACTCAAGCTCCCTAAGAACAATGTTGCTGAAAGTCCTATCATTTTATAGGCGTTCTGTAATTGCAGAATGGACTGGTTTCCCATCAGGCTTGAGGAGACAAGTCAATAATGTGTTGACATTATGTAGACTTCTAAAATGGATACTGTTCAGTTTAAATGAACACTCATATTCTGCCAAGAATAGATTGTTTTCAAACTTAGTAATAGATAGGATTTCTCTTCTGTTATTTGATGAAATCTCATATTGATTATAAACAATAAGTTTCAGGAACGACAGATCTGCCCATAAAAGCCACAATTCAACATGGAATATATGCAAATATCAATATATGTAATTACACATAATGATCACAAATGTCATCAATTTATTTATTGTAAACAGTTCAAATGAATACATATGAAGTGAAAAATCAAATTAAGTGTGGTAACATAATTTTGTTTTTTTCTTATTTGATTTCTAATTAAACTCTGTTCCTTTTGTACTAATGAGAACACTACAGATTTTTGTTTAGTGACTCTCCATTTCGACATGCATTTATGTGCTCTACCTAAGAGCAGATTCTTCAGCCAACGTGTCCTTTGAGGCTCCATGCCCAGGATCCATAAGGGTCTCTGTGCCCCACAAAAAGGCAAAAGGACTCAGCAGATCCAACCACTTTTAGTTCTTTCCCAGAGTAGGATTCCTTTCAACAGACTGATTGCTTTTCTTGTAAGGGTGCTAGCATTAGTGTCAACACCATTAACCAGTAAGTTGTGTCATTCTTTTTGCACAAAAAACCTTCTAGTTGCTTTCTTTATAAGCTAGATACACTCAGACATATCCAGGGGCTTTACCAATAGAGAAGATGTTAAATTTTTAGAGATCCAAGCAGTTCCTGCACACAAAGCCTTAACTACTGTTTTGGTCTATGAATTGCGGCTGGGTCCTGGTCCTCTGACTGTTCCCACTTGCCTCATGTTACTTTGCTCCCAGGCTCCCTTTTGAAATGAGCAGGTTGGTTCCCCACATGTCCTGGGCATCACCTTGGCCATACTTCACATGGACATCACTCCCCATAGGCGGTAGGGACTAGACCTTGCCAGGCTTGACACCTTCTGTCCTACACAGATGTTTGAGTGTAACCCAGCCAGCCGTGGTCCTCATGTACTCCCACATGCCCTTATGATGCATCTCCTGCCTTTCCTCCATTCACTGCGTAAAGAGACGGGAGGAGAGAAGGACTAAACAATATGAGAATAACCAATTGATGTAGATGTGTCATGCCTCTCCATGAAAGAGCAGACCCCTTACTCAGCCACTTGATGACTTAAAAGCATTTCAAAAGCCCACTGAATTCAAAGCAAAGGATATTGTCTCTCATTAGAAACTATTGAAGAGGAGTCACCTGCACCGTGTAAAGGTTCGCACTCTTCCAGGCTGAGCTTGTTCCCACTCCTACTGAGGGCAGGTAGAACCGCGTAGCTGTGTGTCTGCAGCAGTGTCCAGTACTGTGGACTCCAACCATTAAAAATAATAAGCCAAGGTACACCAAAAGGTAAGATCTGCTGAAGGGTATGTTTGTTCGTTCATTTGTTTGTTTGTTTTTAATAATGAGCTTGAGTTGGTTCACTGGTTTCCTTCTCTCAATCTGCTAGATGTATTTTTTTTGTGTGTTGCAAGTACAAGAAAGCACTCTGCAAGAAATCTTACAAAAACAGATGAAAAGACAAGAGTCTCCTGATTCTGGAAAGGCAGAATTTAAGAAGAAATATTATTTTTTTTTTTTAAGATCAGAGAATAGCAAGCAACTACACACTTGTACATTTTAAGAAGTGACCTCCTCTTTCTTCACACATGAAAGATACTCTCCCTCAAATGACACAGAAAAACTGGTCATGTGCATACACCTAGTAGGTTGCATGTAAAATCAAATGAGCTAGATTAAACCATGACAGCTAAATCACACTTGCTGCTTCAACAGAGTGAAGCAGAAGGAACGAAATCTCAAAGGGCAGACTTTTTTCTCTTTTATGTATCACTGTGATCTCTTGCAGTAGTAACTACCTGAGGTAAGTCTAAACACCAAAGGTCATTCAGACTAAGACCTAAGGAACAGTATTTCACTGTTTGGTTTTAGTGCTATTTTGAGCCCACATCCAGATATTATAATTTAATAATATGTTAATGTGAGTCCTTCTAAAGCATTGCACACCTCAGTATTGTAACTGAAACCAGTGTAAAAGTTAAGGTGAATAAGAAGCAGCCAACTGTCGACATTTCCTTCCAGACCCTGCTGTGAGAACAGCACAGAGCTATAGCTGCTTCCATGGCAAAGAGATGCTGTCCTGGCAGCAAGCGTCAGGGCTGCTCTGGCACGTTCAAGTCACAGTCAGAGCTGGTCCCTACAAAAACAATGCATTTGCCATGAAAACACATACAGAGAGCCGTAATTATGTGACTGGGGACAAAGAAGAAAAAAAGAACATATACTTGAATAACCTGGGGTACTCACTCACACAGATTTTCAACTTCTGGCTTCTCTCTGCTCCATAAAAATAATTTTCAGAATAAGCTAAAATTTCTGAGCCTATGGCATCTGTCCAACCCTGACAACCAGACTGCCCCGACTCCTAAGAAGCCAGAGCTTCCAGTATTTGTATCTCTGGGGTAAACCTTTCTGACAGATTGCCTTAGGGCAGGAGCCCTGGGAAGCCCTCCAGTCCAGAGTTGACTGCACGTCGTCCAGGAACTCTTGATGAAATCTGGGAGGAATGCCTATAGATTGCTTCTCCCACCTGCCGCATACATATGAAGTGCAATTACCCTCAGGGAAACAACCCCCCATTCTCACAAATTTTGACGTGCCACTTATTACCTATTTATCTGTTACCAAAAATGTTTGAGAGCCGTGTGAAGCCACGGCATGTCATCATGACCACCACGCTGCCGTGTTCATCACCACCTTCTCAGTTAAATTTTGGTGGCATGATGGAATGAATTTCAAGCAGCTCGATAATTTGCCACCAAAAAGCTGAATACTAGCAACCTGCATTTTTAAAAAGGTATATTTTCCCTTTTGAACTCAAATCTGAGTGTGAGAAAACACGACTTGGACTATTTGCATCAATGTGTAATAAAGGTTGGTAAACACACTGTGCTGGTGTGTCCAGTTTTCACAATAAGCACAAAGCTCCTGTTTCTCCTAACTGTCAGGCAAAAAGTGGCATCAGCACTCCATGCTGAGCAACATGTTGCTACGATGTCAACCTAGTGCAGTGTGTCTACACTAAGAAAGGGACTGCAAGCCAAAAAAATTCTCCAAGTAAAATTACATTAAAAAAAAAAAAAAAGGTGTGAAACGTGCAGTAAATTTCTCAAGGCAGTAGTCTGAAACAACAAGGTTCTACTGTGATGTTTAAAAAGAAAAACAAGAATAAAATAATCATGAACAAACTTTCTCAAAGTACCCTTCAACAGTGCTGTGTACAAGAAGCAAAACCTCTTTTATACCTGAGGACTGTTCAACGTAGCACAGAAGAGCACACATACACTTATAATCTACCATATTCCCTATATGCACCACATACGCAATCGATACGTATCACATACAATTCATGTGGGTTCTCATGCAGCAGCTCTGCAATAGTTACTCAATACAAATTCCTACCCGGGACATGAGTAGCTGCTCTACTAACATAAATTCAGCACATTAGCACAACCATGCAGCCAGCGACAGCAGCTGAAGCTCTGGCACATGATCTACAGAAATGGGTCAGTTTTATGAGGAAATCACTGGTTCGTGGAGGAAATAAATAGTGAACTGCCTCTTGGGGGGAGACCCCCTGCAGACACAAGGCCAGCGTGAATTTTCTTAGCAAGAAGTCCGTTTTCTATGAGAGTTAGAAAAAGGCACAGCATCCATGCCCTTCTATCACCGTAACATGAGAGACGATGCCAAAGGGTACCAGGGCATGGATGGAGCTATGACGCCGTTCGTGTCACAGCCCTGCCAGCCCGCGTACACCACGCTCGCTGGGAAGGGAAGGCTGCAGCACACCCTGACCCTTGGCAGCTCTGCCTGCCCGTGAGAAGAGGAGGAGGGCCAGCGGGACTGACACGTGCTCATCAGCACACTGCAAACTGACAGCCCTGTCCTGTCCAAAGATTTCATGAACGCAGTTAAGGTACCTATATTTAAAAAGGGGGCATTTGTTATGAAGATATTTCTCATAATATATGTATTTCTACGTTCACATGTATTTAACTACAGGTATTCATAGCACTAATTATTTTGGGGCAAAAAGAAGAGGGTAAAACCAGTATATATTATGATAAGTGCTACAGTAATTTTTACCTTCAAAACCTGAATATCAGCTGCTCCATCTCTTCAGAGCTACTTACGACATCTTACCATGTAGCGCCTGATACAATCTGTAAGTGGGAGAGAACAGCTGAAAACCCACCATAAGGGATTCTTCCCTCCTATGTCGTGGGTAGTCTGTCTTTCCTAATCCATGAGCTAAAGTTCACAGGAAAGTTCTTCTTTGTTTTACTGTTAGACAGTGTAAGTGTAGCTGTACGTTTGGTCCTGTGTCTTATCCTCTTAACTGCAACTTCCAAATATTCCAGTTACCTGGATTTTTAAAAAAGAGGCAGGAAAAACCACCAGAAGACCCATTACTGGAGTGTATGACATACAAGGAGAGGCTGAGAGAACTGGCTTTGTTTAGCCTTAAGAAGGGAAGGCTAATGAGAGACCTTGCTGCGGTCTGCGGTCACCTAAGAGGAGACAGTGGAGAAGATGGAACCAGACTCCCAAAGGTGCGCAGCGGGAGGGCAAGAAGCACTGGTCACAACATGCAACACAGGAAATTCTGGCCAAATAAAAAGAAAAAAATTTTCACCATGAAGGTGGTCAGGTGGAGAGGCTATGGAATCTCCATCCTTGGAATTCCTGCTTCCCACAAAATGCTGGGTACTGCTAGCAGGAAAGGGTTTCTTGTTTTTCTGAGCGAAATCCCCACAGCAGTACTCCGAACCCCAAACCAGATCGCATGCACATCACCCAAAGGGTCTCAGTCCCTTCCAGAGGAAGGGCAGCCTCACGCAAATTTGACTTCACAGACCTGAACTGCCTTACAGAGATGCACAGACCACAGAGAGCAGTAAATACATTCTCAATGCAGGTATCACGATGGTTTGTCTTTTCAGTACCTTTGGCCGTTAAAGTAAGTTTTTTTTCTCATTGGGGAATGAAGCACAGGCCAATTATAACATGAGTTAAATGTCTATCCTTGACGACATTCTGTCACCTAAACTAATAAGCATATAAATTATATGACTTCTTATTTTCCATTTCTAATTTCTCTGACTGGACAGCTTATTTGTTCCATCTATGTTTTCAGCAGTTTCCCATCTCCTCCACGTGAAGGGTTTTAGTATGTTGCCAGGCAGGCAGTGAAAAAACGTAATCCTGCACTGAACTTCCCGGGATCTGACTGAAGCCCCCTCCCTCAAAGGCAGCATCCTTTGAGCTCAGCACCTCCCCTCCCCTGCCCTTGCAGCAGCCCCAGGCAGCGCCCGCAGTGCCGGGGGAGCCGGGGTTGTCCATGGGCTCGCCAAGGGACGGACGCCAGCTGCACGAGGCAGCGCTGCCGGTATGGATGCACTCGGTATCTCTCCGTGCAGCCCATAAAAGCAGCCTATCGCTACCCAGCCAGCTGTTTAAACAGTCTAAATGGCCACTTTTTCAGAAATCTGTTCTGTGCTTTGAGCGAAGACACTGTTGGCCATGAAGACCGCAAAAAAGTTGTCTGTGCTAACAGACTTATCTTGCCGTTTCCTGGTTTCCTTCATAAACACACACACAGAAAGAATTGCTCTGCATCACATAACAGCCGCGCTTGAGACAGAGCAGCAGTCTTTATTTCCAATTTGCTTTTATGTCTGTTCCCACTCTGCCCGAACGCTCCCGACCATTATCATATTAACAGCAGATTTGAAAAGCGCTTTGCCTTTCCAGAGCAGAGGTATTCAGTCCAGTCTCAGATGACATGGCTGAAGTTTCAGAGTGTTCTCCTGTCATGTGTCAGATTAATTAACTCAGCCCTGATTAATTAAATCTAGAAGTTTCTTGTATTCAACCATCTAAAATACCAAATTCCACTGATTTCCTGCAGAGATACACAGGCACAACAATTCCCACTGCAATCTTTCATTATTCTTTACAGAGATACTGTGCCATATTCCATACTCCCACTAGAATTTTACTGATGTGGCTGTACTGACATTGGTAAAATTATTCTTGATTTACTTTGGCGCAAAAGAGACCAGCATCAGGCCTGTTGGGATAAGACAGTTCCTCCCCATGGTCATAACTTACTTTACTTAAGACTACAAAAAAAATAATACATTGCTCAGACAGCTTCAATATACCATCCTTTCTCATGGAAAAATAAAAAAAAGCAAAAAATAATTACAATCTGCTCTAAGGTGATCTGCTGCTCTTTGTGGTTACCTGGAAGAATGAGGACACTATCAATCCAGCAAAATACAGAGTTAATGCTGATGTTCAGTTTTACATGTACATATGACCTTCTTTATCTACGGCTGCTTAAGAACTAGACCATTCTAGAAAAAAAAAATCTTTCTTCAAAAAAAAGGGAGCAGCTTTCATTAAAAATTGAGAAGGCAACTGAAATGAAGACAGGCTCCGTTTAAGCTGTTCCCACTTCCCGTGTTATTTCTATGCACGTGTGTTTACCAGCTCTGGAAAAACCAGCAGATCCTAGAGAACAGACCACCACGAGCTGCCCTCTGGCTGGGCTGTTCCATCAGCTGAAACCGGTAGGAAGGCTGGGGAATACAGCTGAAAAAGAGGCATACGATAAATGAAGATCGTCAAGGTCAGGCAAGTGAGTGACAGAGGCTGCTTCACTGAGAGAGGAAGATGAATGCTTGAAAAGACTTTCTTTTTTCTGCCGAAACCAGGACATTCTGTTAAACATCAAGATCAGTACTATTTGACAAACTTTCTGGTTTTTTAGAAGCCAATTAGAATCAGCGAGTAATGGTGTTACTTCTCATGCATGTGAGTTTTGCAAATTAAGTGTACATCTTTGGGGTGCTCGGGCACCAGGTTGGTAAGAACAACACAAGAACTTGAAATGAGCTGAAACTGTAAACACACTGAAATAATGCCACGTGTGATGATGTTTCAGCAGGCTGTGTGGAAGAG
>NW_009610572.1:37278-47739 GCF_000690535.1 Cariama cristata
AGTTTGTTTAGCCACAACACTTGGCCAATAGGTCTGTTCTGTCAGCTCTAGTCCGCACCCATAACATCTCCTAATTAATCTATGAAGATACAAGTTACGTGATGGAGCCAAGAAGCCTTAAGGTAACCCTATGAGGTCTTGCCCAGTAAAAGACTTCCACTTATGTTAATATGAAGACTTTGCACAAAGAGCTTGCAAATGGGGTGCAAGAAGTCAAGCAGAGACTCTGCTCGCCCCTCATCCCGATATAACAAGCTGGACGTGAAGAGCACTGATTTAGCTCCACTTGTGTACTATTCCACGTATGCACTTTAAAAAACATGTAGAATATAAATTTTCTTAGGAATTTTCACCACTGCTGTAGCACAAAAAGCATCTGCAGCTGAAAAACCTCATTTAAATTAAAATAAGAAAAAAGGACTTTTTTTTTCTTCCTTATGATAAAGGAGACATTATTCGCTATCCTTTTCTGGTGACCAAGTTTTCCTCATGCAATCAGGGCATGCTTTCTAGGTTTTATTTTTCCTACAATATGAAGTCTATTTTAATTCATTCTTCAATGAAAACTGAGGTTCTTATGTGCTCACTTGACTCTGGGCTTTACAAAAGACCACAAAATATCCTCGTGCTTACAATCCAATCAAGAGCACTGGCAACACTGGAAAAACACAAACCAAAATACCCATCAGCAAAACACCATCTTTTGAAAGCAAGTGTTTAGGGAGAGAGAGATCACTCGTTTTCTTACAATTCCCCCTTAAGTTAACTTTGCATTACACACCAGCTATGGGCTGCGGGCAGATTGGGTTGATCTGGCACAGCGTGTGACCCAAAAAGATCATGGATGGCCATCCCCCAGACCCTAGGGCCCACTCTGTGTACAGCAGCAGTGTCTGCAACGGGTGTGAGGGGCAGCTGGATGCCAGAAAATGGAAATGCCAGAAAACGTGGGCTGACCGAAATGCTAACGTCAGCTCTGCTTCTTACGCTTCTCTTCACTCAGGCTGAAGTGACGCTACTGACGTTCAGTAAATCTTCCACTTCTACCTCCGGTTTTCTTGAAGAATCAAGATAAAGACAACGGGAAAGGCAACAGGCAGAGTTGGATTACACACAAACTAGTCGTGGACATATTTGCAGCCGTGGCCTCTAACTCTGCCCTGAGCAGGTATGGTCTCGGTGCAGGTAGGGACTGATGGATGTCTGAGAAAAGGGTTTAATCTACCAAGTTTATTCCACTTAGAAGGACTACTTTCAGGAACTTCACTGTCAGAGTCGTTAGGTATTGGAACGGGCTTCCCAGGGAGGTGGTGGACTCACCATCCCCGGAGGTGTTCAAAAAAAGTCTAGATATGGAGCTTCGAGACATGGTTTAGTGGGTTTGGAGGGCATGGGGGATTGGATATACAGTTGGACTTGATGATCTTTGAGGTCTCTTCCAACCATAATGATTCTACGATTTTATGAACACCCAGAAATAATAATTCTTAAATCAATATCTGAGAAGATCTGCATCCAGAAAGTGCTTACTCTTTTTCAAACTCTTCTCTAGAGACCTGTGGGACAGATGGTTCAAAGGACCTAAACCTCATTTCTCCAGAACAGAAGGCTGTGCCCCTGGGCTTGTTGCATGCACATAACCTCCACTCGTGGTTTTCTGAAGCTCAGCTTGCCCACCAGTTATACGCCCTGTGGTGACTCATATGGACAGTGATGATTTGCCATCGAATAAGCTTACAACCAGAGATAGTCAAAAATGGAAAACAATTTAGGAGAAACATTTTCCTATATTTTTGGGGACCAAAATTTTAAACTTTTCAAACTAGCTTTGCTGAAAGGCAAAAGAATAATTTTATTTGCAAACATATTTATGCAAATGAATTATACCTCTCAAATGAGTACTTGCATAGACAAACTTTCAGGTTCAAGAACTCAGGTTTAACAGCTGTGGTCATCTAATTATTTTCTATAGACACATTTCTGATCAAATAGATTAATTTTAAAATGTGCAAAATGGACAGAGGTGCAGCAGTTCACACTACATTGAAAACAACCCCTGCTCAGCATTGCTAATTAGGAAATCCCAGCAGAACAAATAATATGACACTTTATAGCACTATTGAAAATCTGAAAACCAGCAAATTCCAAGCACTCGAAACAGAAAGTCTTAAGAACTCCCAGTGCAACAGATCTGTTCCATGTGAAAGCTTTACAGCTCTTGTTCAAAGCCTCAACAAATGCAAATATCATCACTGCATATAGACTCTGAGCTGATGTAATTTGCCACAGCTCCATGGAAGTCAATGATGATACAATGATTTCCACTAATGAGGGTCTGACCTAAAAAATGCTGCATTAATTTACCAAAGAAATACTTTTTTTTCCCCCCACTTTCAAACTTTATTTAGCTTTTCTCCAGGGGAGCAGAGGTGCTGAATTAGCATGCGAGTACATTCAGCATCTACACCCTGCGCCAGGCAGAGCGTAAGTGCAAGGAGGGCATAAGAAATTCACCACTGTGCCTCTACTGATTAGAGACTGAGATAATCACTGTCAGAGGGATGAAGAAAGGGCAACACAGAAGGTGTTCTCAAAAAGTTTTCAGTTGCCTAGAAAACCCGTGGCAGTAATTGGCAAATCAGTTACGTAGTTTTATGACTCTAGATACAAATAAAGTTATTAGCATTTAGGAACAAAGGATAGTAGAGAAGGGTTTACTTGCCTCATTCCTCAAAAAAGTTTTCCAGAAGAAAACTTCAGAGAAACAAGGTGGAATGGAATAATAAAAATAATTTGAAACTTACCCTGCTGTTTTAGCAGTGGGTTTTTTTTGCTCCTATCAAAGTACTATGCTTTTTCTGATATACTGCAAGCATGGAATATAACTTTTCTTAAGAAGAGTGACGAGTGACCCAGTTTTTGAGGTAGCATTCATATCGTTATCCTCTGGGTTTTATGTTTAACAGATTATCTTGACGTTAGGAAAGAAGCTTTTCTGTATTTTTTTCCCCAGTTAAATTTTGAACTCTACGCTTACAGGGAAAACTAAGCTGGTAAGAGAGAAGAAGAAAGGTTTCAAACAAGAGCTCCATTAAAAAAGAACTTTTAAAGATACAAATTTCTAAAAGGTTTCAAACAAGAGTTCCATTAAAAAAAAGAACTTTTAAAGATACAAATTTCTGAAATTTCCTTTCGGGTTCCATTTCCCAAACAAAGAACTTGTTGGATGACGTATTTGACATTATCCCCCATCTAGGACTCCAGAGTTACGCAGTGAGGCTCCTTAGGTTGCAGCAATTTCCAGTAGGACACTTACTTTCCCCACCGAAGAGAGCAGAGCCCCAGGCACCCAGCAGACTTGCCTGCCACTTGTCAGAAGTATTCGCTTGGTTTGGTTTAGAAGCTGGGACTCTACCATGGCTGGGAGTCACGGCTATGACTCTATTTAAAGAAAGCATTTTACCACATTTCTCTCCTTGGGCATACTCTCGCACCTTGATAGAACCGGAACCCACAGCATGGTCAGGTCAAAGAGTATTTTTCATTAAAAAAATTCTTTCACCAGTGTCACCGGTGCAAACCTTTTATTATCCAAGAAAGCAACCTATGAAAGTAATTTATGCGAGAAAAACTGATTTGCCTGTCCAAGCAACAGTTAAAAATACACACATACCCCATTTGCTCACATCCTTTTCCTTCTTGATCAGTAACACAAAGAAGATTCTTGTTTGAATTTGTCAGTGATCAAAATCTTGCTGGGGGTGAGATGTGAATAAGGTGTTTGTTGCCGGGCCAGATAAACAAATTCAGCCTCATTTCAGTGTTTTAAAGGTTCTAGTTATTTGCTAATTTAATATCTTTCATAAAAGGATGACATATTCCAAACCTGTTTTTCTTTTATTCCTATTAAGTGCCTGAATGATCAACAATGCTCATCGTGTAGACTCTGGAGGGCTTACTGCAGGGGTTACAACCTACAGAGGTTGATCTGTAGGTCAGATACCACAAACAGCCTGATTTAAGGCCAGAAGGAAACTCGCACCCTTCGCTTTTCTATGAGGGTAACTCATACATGTAATGTCATCATAATATTTTTCTAGTTTTGAAATGTAAAGAGTCGACCATATAATCATCACTTTCTTTTCTACATAATTATAGTCATGTTGTAACATATCCAGAATGTAAACACAAAAGAAATGTAATTGTAGTTTTCCACAACAGCTACTAAAAACACTGTTTTAAACTTAAACTCACAAAAACACTGTGACTCCTTACGCCAGTGGTGCCTGGAACAGCAGAAAACAATCCTAAAACGTTGTTTTATAAAACATATTGATTAAACAGATGACTGACGCTAGAAATTTCAAAGTTCAAATAGTGGAACATCCTGAGTGATATAAGAAGGGGTTTGCATATTGTCAGTGGAACAAAGGAGCACAGAGCATTTGCACAAAGTGGTTTCGATATCAATGGGCTGAATTGTCACAGCTATGAATCATCATAAAAAAGCGCCTGTAACAAGTAATACAAGACTTTGTAAGATCTTCTTGAGTGAATCATAGGTTTAAAAAAACCAACAACCAAAACTGAAACTATTTAACTTCTTTTAACTGTTTTTTCCCCTATCAGAATAATAGTACACAACACAGAAAACTCATTTTTACATTTTAGTGTCCTGTTGTATGTGCCCTCGAAAGAACAATAATTGTTCTTTTTTCCTTTAAGGTTGCTATGAATCTTCAAGAAAATATGAAGACTAAAAAAACAGCATTTCTTTCAATACTGTTGCTGGATTGATTGGATTTAAAGATTAGCATTCACTGAATTGTTTCTACCTTTTTTTGGTGATAGTTTCATAATATCACTCGCATTTTATCTACCTTTTTGTTATATCCCCTGAACATACTTTCGTATCTTCAGAAGGCAGATAAATACTAGGGAAACAGTATTCTAGTTATTTCAGCTTTTCTCATCAGGAAGAAAATTGACACTTTTGTGCGGAATAGGCAGGCTCCAGAAACACAGCATATCAAGTTTACCGTGTTGAAGGGAAATGCATCTTGTACAGAGAGATAGATCAGATAAATTCTATGCTGTCTACCCATATGCCATCTTCTGCTTTGTCCACCACCAAAGCTGCACCAAATAGGGAACCGTTTTATACTTACTTATATTTTCAAAAAGGAGATGAGGCTCCAAAGAGGCTGGATGACCTGAAACAGAGATGCAGGGCAGCACGCTCATACTGTCCATGGGCCAGGGGAGCCCAACGCATCCACCAGGTCCGTCCGTAACCGCGTGCAGGACCCCAAGGATTTCTTCCCCATTGTCCCAAGGGACACCTCACTTCCAGGACCAGCTGCTAGAAACAACGCAGATTTGCAAGTTTGGTGTGTCTAATACGACGTTTGCAGACAGGACAGGACTGAATGATGAAACTAAGTAATGAAAAATTTTCCATTATTAAATTTTTCTTCTTTTAATAAACTAGGATCTATTTTCTCATAAAAAGTGCAGAAGCTTTGCAGCAGTAAATAATATATAAGCCAAAATGCATTTCTTATTCATGGATCTGCTGGGAGTTTTTGCATGATCTGGTTTAGCTCTACAAAGCAAGCATTTAAACAATGAATACAGACTTCATGAGATTAGTTGGCAGATAGCTGCTGCTTCTTTCCCTTGTCCTGGACCACCTTATCAAAAATTCATAGAAAGGAATCCGTAACCTGATGGCTTTTAAAGACAGAAGGTAATATTATAGGTTTCCTATGCAATCTGAAAACATATTAAGATGAATTCTTCAAAGAATTTCCATGGAGCTTGGAATATGATAAGTGTAAAAACTCAAAATCTGCGATGACTGTTAATCATTTAAAACAAGGGAGTCCATTTTCTAAACAAGGCACCTCCCTGAACTGCTTCACCAAGCTTTAAGCTAAGAGCAATAAAGACTAATTTAAAAAAATCACCCCAGTGAAACATGATTTTGATGAGAGTGACACATCTTTAAGGTCCCTCATGCCTTCTTATGTAACACTTGGCAAGTGTCATTGTGCATTTACAAAACAATAAATACAGTAAATGAAAAGCCAGTTGTGAAAGGCTAGAAGTACACTTTTGGGGTGTTTTGCATCTCTGACCTATTCCTAAAGAAGTATCTGACCCTCACAGTAAGAATTTATACTGTTTGTGTACATGGGCTTAATTGTACATTAGTATCAGTACAAAAATTGCTCTTTAAGTGTTGACTACTAATTGTGAGTTCTCCCAATAAGCATCTGTCATTTTCAGAATAAGTGTAACAATATTCTTGCACAAAGCACCAATGACTGAACAGAGAAAAAGAAAACCTGGGTCTTCAGCACGGCTCACTGGTCAAAAAAATATTTAGAGTCAAAGTATTAACCGTGTGAATACAGTCTTTGGTCAACATCCGTACCAAGAAGCTCCTACACTGGGCACAGACATGTGCGCAAAGCTCAATCATACAAGCAATAAACGACAATAAACCCACGAGGGGGCGAGCACTGAGGAAGAAGGGGAAACGAAGTCGACAAGGTGTGATCAAACAAAAAAGAGGCTGGCAAAATGCATCGAGGTCAGAAAAACACATCAGAAAGTGAAGCTGATATCTGCACAAGCTGGAGTGTTAAAATTAATTTTACAATAATTTCTGCCACAAATCGTAGTTTAACATAACTCTGAACTGAAATTAACTCTCTATCGCATTAGCTGATACGAGTATTTCTCTTGATCCTTCTATCCAAAGAAGAACTAGTCTCCTATATCTGCGAAACACGTTTTCCCACCATGTCCAGCTAGACCCTGGTGATTTCTTGGCAATCTGGCTTCTGAGCTTGGCAAGGGAAGGCTGAACCTCAGCTGAGGTTCCACATCACATTTGGGGAACACAGAAATGAATGCCGACGGTGAGCATGTGCCCTGGGAGGTGTGTGAGGGCCCCTCCGTCCAGTCTGACAGACCTCATTGCCTTGTCAGCAGAAAGCAGTCTCCACTCTCCTGACTTACAAAGGCAGTGTTGATAGTGGTGGGACCAGTATTAGTCCCTCATGATTTTTCTCTGACTTTCTAAGGACTTTTAGCTGATTCCGTGGCCGTAACTCTCCAGGATGGAGCAACCAGTAAAATGATGTGGCTTCCAGGAAGGAAAACCTGCATGAAAGTAAGGGGCTTGTCTAATCAGAGGGTACAGACAGACATCTCCTCTGCTGCACCTCCTGCCTAGTGACAATTTTGGAGTTGTATATGTTGGACATATGATGGAGAAACATTTGGGCTGGCTCACGGAGCAGTATAGCCATGGCCATGCTTTCAGGCTTTCTCAGCAGAACCCATTCGTTTACGCACAAATGTGCTGTTCCGCACAAGTACTCCAAATTATTGAAGTGTTGAAAGTCTCTCAGCCTCTCCTACAAGGAGACAGGCTGAGAGAGTTGGGGATGTTCAGCCTGGAGAGGAGAAGGCTCCGGGCAGACCTTAGAGCAGCCTTCCAGTACCTAAAGGGGCCGACAAGAAAGCTGGGGAGGGACTTTTGACAAGGGCATGGAGTGATAGGACAAGGGGCCATGGTTTTAAACTGGAAGAGGGAAGATTTAGATGAGATATTAGGAAGAAATTCTTCCCGGTGAGGGTGGTGAGGCAGTGGCAGAGGTTGCCCAGAGAAGCTGTGGCTGCCCCATCCCTGGGAGTGTTCAAGGCCAGGTTGGATGGGGCTGTGAGCAACCTGGTCTGGTGGAAGGTGTTTGGAAAGGTAGGGCAAACAAACAGGGCTAGAAGACAGGGTGCCCTGGTTTAAGCAAGGGAGGCCATTATACGCACACTCATACGAAGTGCATCATGCTACTGAGTGAAACGACAGATCTGTTCAGCTTACTGCCTTCTACGTGCTTTTCAGTTATGATATTATAAATGCAGAGCTAACAATTCCACTGTTTTGTATTACACGTATTTGTTCAGTAACAATCCATTATTAATAAATATTAATGAATCCCACTCTAGCAAGTCCTGTGCTCTTATCCAGTAATGAACTTGCCTTTTTCTTGTGTCTGTAACTCAGGGTATCAGATTCCCCAGGAAGCTGGAGTTGCTCTTATTTGTACTGCAACAGATACCGCCCCTTAGAGCTACCATCACTTGAGAAAGAAAATTAGCCCGTGTAAAGGACAGCATCGTATGGTAAAGAGCCAGGCTGTTCTGTTGGCCACTATCCTTGCAGCTCGCACACAGAAAAGCAGACCATGCCCAGAAAAAAGTGATACGATGAGGTGCCAGCACCACATCTCCAGTTGTCCCATCAAGAAGGTTGGCAACGCCAACGTTGCTGCCTGAAACTGCTGCTACGCACACAACCCTACTTTCTCTGCGGAGCACTGCCTGTGTCCATGCACTGGTCATCCCCTCCTGGCACAGGACACAGACATTTTTCCTAACCCTACAGAACTGTCCTTGTGTAGCTTTTCCAGGGAAGTGCTGACGCAGCAGTTCTGCTCGTGGATCTGCTCAAAACTGCCAAAACTCCAACGAGGGATGCGTACGTTTCGAAATACTCTTAGCTCACAGAGAAATCTCTTCCTGACCGATCACACTGATTTCAAATCCGCGCTCGTCCCTGCTGCTGTTCCCACAGACGGCACATGACAAGCTCTGTGACAGCGACGGCAACCCCTGACGAGAACCGCGGACCGTTATCTGCCCTTCAACCGCGTGTGGCCAGCGGGAGCCTGCTTCAGGTCGTGAGATGTGCAAGGTCACTCGCTCCCATCACACTTTTCACATTTCTCTGGGGAAAAAAGTTTCCTTCGCTTCTATTATTATTCTTCTAATAGTTTAATACAGTGATGAAACGTCTCCAGACAAAGGAAGAAATGTGGCAATTTTAATTTTAGTCCGTTAACTGCCCATATTACTTCTAGCTTATCAACAAATGTCTATTACTTTGCACAGTCATGTGTTAACCTGTGTAGCAGCCAACACAGGAGGTTATACAGTCTTCTTTAGCACTCCACAGATACGTGTTTTCTATTATTACCCTACTCAGAAAGCTTTTCTCCCTGGGGGGGCTTCTAATGTGATATTTAGCTTGAATCCTAATGCAGCTCAGCTCCATTAAAACTATCCACGTGGACTCAAGGGCAACTGTAAATAATGCAAAAATGGATCAATACTAATCTTGAATTGTTTATGTGTAATTCCACGGAGCTCTTATATTTACGACTCCAGCCACGTCCCGTGCCATAGGTTCTGACTGGCTGCTCCTTCCCAGTCGCGGCAGGGACTTCGGGAGTGTGCAGCATCAGCGTTGCTCTTACGGATCATATACGAAATATAAGGAGAATTGCATTCCCTCTCTATAAATATATATATGAATATACAGAGGATATGTTCTCTAGAATATATTCTTCTCTAGAGAAGAATAAAGTTAAGGACGGAAAATAAATAACGTACCTTAAAATAAATAAGCTCACTCTTGTGGGGCTTAACTTTCTGATTCTATTAGGTGATTTTGTTTTATTTATCCAGCCTTCCAAGCATAAACAGACTAGGAAAACAACTATGATTTATTCTGAATCTTAAAAGACGCAAACTGTGTTTCTATACTGTAGCTGTGATGTTAGTAGACTGTACTTGTGCATGTATATTCTGTGCTAGAAAAAAGTCAACTATTCACAACCATGTATTGAAAAAAATACTTGAATCCACTTTTGTACCTCAAAAGTACAACAGAGTATGTATTTTTCACTTAAAGCTAGGTTCCCATGAACAACCCCTTTAATAATCTTCTAAAGGTGCTCCATTCAGAAGTCACGCTGAAACATGCAGCTTCCTGGACAGCAAAATGCCTTCCTTCTCCTCCCCTCCACCCCCATTCTGATTATCCATCAAGATTTTTCTGGTTCTGTTTACCTCCTCACCAACCCCTCTTAGGAATACCAACCAAAAAGCTGCTTTTTCAAACACCAAAATAAGCATGATTTGGAGGAAAACGGCTCCTTGCAGGGTTCTAGCAATATATTTTGCTCATTAAAAAGCGGCAGACAGATTGCTGACGAAAATTCTAATAAGTAATATTCAAGCACTAATACCACGAGCTCAGGGTTTTGTACAACACAGCAAACCGTATGGTGCAGAGCTTGGGCTCTCGGTCCAGCTGTCGGCTCCCACTGCCCCTGGTTCCTGCTAATTGGCGACACACCAAGGCAAACAAGTCAGCTAATTCCAGAACAGCCGACCGATTAACTTCGGGGCTATATACATATTTATAAAGAGAGTGTTTCTTTTGTCTCAGTAATCAAAAATAGGTTTTCAATTTTAAAAGCTGTGGACTACAAAATTATTAATGGTAAAACCCCCAGGACTAATTCTTTTAGTGAAATGTTTCAAAGCTGTATTAATGTCAAAAAGGGAGAATGTACATGTATGTAGAAAACTGGGAATCATCAG
>NW_009610572.1:47759-53890 GCF_000690535.1 Cariama cristata
CCTGCTTACTCGTAAGTAAGTTTCCTTTCCACTATATTTGATGAAGAAAATACAGACATTTTGCAAGAATGCAGTATTTTCCCTATTTCAGTAATGAAAAACTGCATTAAAATAACTAGTTTTATTTTCACTTTTTACCTTTTTTCCTATTTTAGTACTGAAAAATTACGGTAAAATAGACTAGTTTTCACTTTTTACCTCTTTAAATTCATACACTTTTAACATAAAACCATAAACTGATAAAATCACATTTTTTTAGATCTATAACTTCATAAAGTATTTACTTTGATTTTCTTTAGTCTAAATATGAATGATCAGGTCGGCAGATGCCACCCTCCACTGCCGTGTACACTGGGCAGTCTCTTGGTTCCACAATTTCAAACCTGATGTTTGGAGGCTTCAAGACCCTACTGAGGAGTCAGGAAAGCGATCCTACTTTATGACCAGAATTTTGTGATTTGGTAAAGAAAGAACTAAAGAAATGAAAGAGCTTGGAAAGTAAAGCAGCATTGATAGGCATGTTGCAGGGTGGCTGCATTAGAAGCTGAGGATGGCGAAGACAGACGGCGACCTAAAGCAACTTCTATTTTGCTCCCATGCATGCCTGATCCCCTTACAAACCAGAATATGCAACTTTGGATAGGCTCTGTAAGGTTCACTCTTTTTCATGACCACACTGAGAGCAACTGTGGTATATTTTTAATACAACAGTATTGAAAAACAGAGGCATAAAGAGTTCTGAGAGCAGAAGCTGTAACCCTGTATCAGGCTAATGGCAAAATTGTCTTCAATTTTAAACCAGAAATGAGTCTTTTGCACTTACACTTCTAGCCCCACCACTTTTGCATTCCCGGTTTCAGCGGGAGAGAGACCTGGAAGATGCTGTTGCAGAGAAAGTCCATCAGTCTGATGGTGTTCTCCTGGGAAGGGGGAGCTGTGATTTTCAACTCCCTGAAGACGAGAATGGTCTTGAGATTTGGCCTCCCATTTCCCAGCCCAAATCAAGGGAACACATCTGTGGTTACAAGTAGAACTATTGTGCTGATACATGGTCAACTATCCTTAGCTTTTCTGTTTCTGAGAAAAACAAAAAAATTATCAGACCCTATTTTCTGCTCAAAGATGGACAATAGTGTCCTAATCTATAGTTTGCCCTGTGTTCTACAGTCAGGTTCTCTATACATTTATTAGTGTGACTTACCAATGGAAACTCAATCGGCTTGACCACAACTAAGTTCAATTAGCCGAGAAGATTGGCGACATTATGCTTTGTTATTATAGGACTGAAGACCTTATTCTAGGACTACCTCTCCACCATCTCTTCTATAATTTAGTGCAACTCCACATTAACAAACAAAACTTCCTTGCTACTGTGAGTTGCCAACCACCTTTCCTTCTAACAGGTTTTCTTGTTGGTAAAATGATAAATCTGGCAATTATTTTTAAGTGTTTTCAGATTTTTTTGCCCCCAAATCTAGTCTTAATTTTATGTGAAAACTTCTCTCCCTGGAGATCATTATGTCCCTTCTGAACACTATCCACACTCATTAAATTGAGCCATTACGTAGCATAGCGTGCTGCTATGGCTGCAGGCAGGAGCAGGAATCCTAAAAGATATGTATTCAAATATTAAAAGATGATATGCAATATTTTCTGGTTCCGTGAATTAGCAAATCAACAGAGGAAAGGCTTATGCTTATATAAAGTATTTCAGCTTGAGTGTGACAACATTAATTATCCACTGTAACATGCTGATTTATAATTATGAAATCAGTAATTTAATTGGCATCTAATGCAGTAAAAACATTCCTTCCTGCCAGTGTCATTATCTAAGTCCCTGTGCCTGATGCTTTCAAACTTAGTTAAGCTGTCAAAAACCATTATTCTGCTAAATGCTTATACCTGCAAAACTGATAACTATTTCACAAAAATGTTTAAAAAATGCTACTACATGACTGCTGAAGATACGATCTACACATTTCAGACAAATCAGCCAAGCTCACTGCCGGTCATCAAGCGCATGTCGTACTGTTGACAGAAACAGTGAATATCTGTACTCCTTGGGAACAGAAGCTGCCACCGAATCGCACAGAAATGATTGATATGTGGGTTACTGATTATGTCAATCTGACCGTCAGAGCTTCATTCCTGGACGCAACTGTGTGTTGGTATCCGTGTGTTTGTAGGTTTGTGATGGGGCAGCATGAAGTACAGATCGATGTGGCACCCACCAAGAGATGAGAGCAGCCACTTCAGTGAAGCGGGGATGAGCAGTACAAGAGCCGGGATCAGATGAGCCAGTTCACTGTACTCCAGGTACTGTATGTGAAAGAGCCTGGGGACTAGTTTTATCCCTGCTAGTCCTTTCACTCCTGAACTAGAGATCATAGCTAGAACAGTAGGCAGTTCTTCAACCTTGTAGACTTGGGTGAAGGGCCTGATCTTCAGAGAGGGAGTCACACAAAGGGAATATATCAGAATAACCTTAACAGGACAGTGATCTGCATGAGTGATGCTCTGTCAAAGGAAGAATCCAACTTAAAAACTGGATACAGCAGGTGGTAGAAGGCAGGGAAGAGAATAAAAACCCCAGTGCTGTAGTCAGTAAATCATCCTACAATGGTTTCTTAGCCCTGCTCTACATGATGTATTGTGCCTGTGTAACTATTTCTGTGATGGAAGGGATTCCTTCTATTGAAATTGTTTTACCTCTTCAGCTGCTAATGGGACTGAAGTACTACTACTCTAAGCAGTTCATTAAACCCTATGGGAATAAGCCTGGATAAGCAAGATATAACTGATGACAAAACAACATGAGCTGCTGAAATATTTAGGCATAATTTTCAGCTGTTGCATATGGGCCTTTTTCAGCTTCCTGGCACAGCTGAAGTGCCGTCACTGCTGAGTGTGGACAAGGCCATTTTCTCAGATCATTCCAGAAGAGTGTCAATTCCTTACAGAATATGTCATTTTGGTATAAATAAAAGTATTCTACTAAAAGCTGCTAAGCTAAGGATAGCTATAAGTATACCAAGAAAAATATAGTATTACCAGGAGCATGCCCTATGAGGATTCCTGAAGGCAGATATACAGCTTCACATCAAAATTGTTGTGCTGTCAGAGGTGTGTATATGGAGTAGGATTCATCTTGCATTAACTAAAAGCTAAGGATTAGACTCCAGTGGGAATCCCTCTGTGGCCAGTGGAGACAGGCATCTCCCTGGGGTGGTCCATCCCTTCCCAAGGCAGTGTTGCACAGTGTCTTTGTGTTTTCTATCACCAAGGGCCTTCGACTTGCAACTCTGAAGCCTGCCTTTCACTCACAGCTCAAATCTCTCATCCAAGTCACCACGGCAGTGTTTTCCCAAAGCCTTACGGCAGTATTTTCCCACTGTTATTCTCACATCCTTGCACCTACAAGTCTCAAAGTTGTTGTTGTGGCACGTTCTTACGGGAAAGGACCGCCACCGGTGTGAGTGACCCTTCTCCCGTCCTTTCCCTATACTTTGGTTACCCAAGCGGACCAAATAAAATGCACACACGCAGCTTAACCAGTTGCAGCAGCTGCCCTCAAAATGTGCTTCCATCAGCACTAAGAGCATCATACCCATAAACAACTGACAGCTTGAGCAGATCTTGAAGACCTCCATCTAGTTACTACAGAAGTTCAGAAAGTTGGTAAACCACCTGCTGCTGATGGGAGCTGGGCCTGGGGGTGCTCAGTTGTGGACCTCATCACTTCTCTCCCCTGATGACCATCAGGGATAGTTTTCACTTTCCTTTTTTTCTCTCTCCTCTTCTGTTTTTATCTTTCCCCAGAAGCTACTTTGACTGTCAGTGCATGTCAGCAGCTATGGACCTCACTGATAAATCTCTATCCAGGTGAATCTCTCTCCTTTGTGCCACAATAGGGGGCTGATATTTTTCAGACATCTAATTTTCTGACAGTTGGAGTTAGGTCAAACAAATCCCACCCTCAGGCCGTGCTGAGAGGGAAGGAGCTGGCAGAAGCCCTTTTCTAACACCTGACTTCTAAATACTTAGATTATATGCACGGTCCTGACGACTGTAACCAATACACAGGACTATAGCCTATGTTGGTAGAACAACTTAATTGCTCATGCTCAGTCTTTCCAATATTTCCCACAGCCTCCGTTCTGTTTGAAAGTAAGCTTCAGCCTCATAAGCACTTTTAAGTCTTTGGTAACATTAATAGACCATAATCACAGAAGAATCGGAACTGTGGGAAACAAACTCTCTAGTTTAGCACTTGTAAATCAAGATTCCTAGGCTGCTTTGATCACTGTAAAAGTAATTAACTGCAGCACTGAAAGAGAAATAAATACAAAAAATGTTATTGAAAAACGAAGCTATTATTTAGACAATTGAAAAAACAGGCTATGCAAAAGAATGTGGAATACTTAATTCCATTTCTTTGTGTATTTTCATTATCGATTGTCATTACTAAGGAGATTCACAATGGAAATATCATCCCAATTTTTAATCACTTTAAATACAGATTTGTGAAGCATCACATAATTACCTTTTATTCTCCCTTTTGTACCATAAGAATGATATGAAAAGAGCTATTTTTAAAGTAGGATACTGCAATACATAATGGCCATGTATTTATAAAACATGAACTGTTAGTGAGACTCCTCAGCACAATGATTTGTTACCCATTGTCTAATGAAAATGACGCCAATTCAGAACAGTCACTGCTGCAAAAATACCAACTGGGCATAGCTGGTATACAGGGTACAGATTTTAACGAGAAACAGAACATCTTTAAAATAACAAGAAAGAAACATGAAGTACAAAAAGTTTCAGATTAAGTATGCAAAACACAAAAGCCTTCAGTTACGGCATTTTAGAGAGGAGGCTGACCCACCAGCCTCCCAAACCAGGGGGACCGTAAGTGAGACACAGCAGAGTGAATTAGCAACAGACAGACACGGTCACGGAGTTTCTGGACCAGAGCTGATTCACATCCAGCCGAAGAGAAGCCTGGGGAAAAAACTAGCCTGGCAGAAGTACTCTGTTAAAGCATTTGCTTGCTCATTTTGCTATTAGATGCAATCCATAATTCAGCATTAAGTAGTGTGTTCGAGACAGCTCAATGTTGAGAGTGCCCATAACTTTTTGTGAGTCTCCTGATGTGCTTTTCTTAAAGAACTAGCTTCTAGGAGTTATTTTACTTAATTGTTGAGTTATAATTGTTAAGCAAATTGCTGGTCTCAATAGCTGTGTTGTTAAAATTTGAAAATATTATCAGAATATATAGAAACAGAAGGCAAATAAAAACAAGTGCCAATGTTGTTGGCTTGACTTTTTTTTTACTTCATGATTTTTGAACAGCAAAGCTTAAGCACATGCTTATACGCTTCGTTAAACTTGAGCTGATACCTGGTGTAAACCAGGGAATTGAACCCGAGTGAATAGGACTCAAGTAGGACTTTAGGAGTGAAAACTTCTCGAGGACTTTCTGGAATTGGGACTTGGTCTGTCTTTTGCATGATCTAATTTAAGATTCTGCTTATCTAGAATACAGCTCAGCTACGTATTAATTTATTCAAATTGTTCAAAAATAATTACTGAATAAATCAAGAAACAAAATGAAACAATGTTACAATACAGCATGTGTCCAAAAAATAAAATCTAAGCTACAAAGTATGTAAGGAAAAAGTAGCTTTCATTTATATTAAAGTTACTTCACATAAATAGTAAAAGTAGGTTAAAGCCAAGGGAAATCCTGTACCACGTTCAACAGCAATAAAACTGACATAACATGAATGATTGTCAAAAACTGATGGGATCTGGCAATGTTAAGGAATATTAATAAGCAAGAGATTTCTTATAATGTTTTACCATTTTTGACAGTTTATATACCTAGAAAGAGGCTCATTAATAGTTATAAAATGCAACCAATTCAATTTTGTTTCATATTCTCTGAGGCACTACAGCAGCAACGAAAAGATGATTTGGGCTCAAGCAAAGGCTTTTGTAATAGCCGTCAACTTGGCCAAATACTGTTTTGAGCAATCTGGATGAGAAGTTTGACAGTATACTTAATTCAAGACAAAATCAATAAAGGCAATTCAAAGCAAAAGCTTTTTCTTAAGGGGGGAGGG
>NW_009610572.1:53911-54970 GCF_000690535.1 Cariama cristata
TTTCCACACAGTTTTTGTCTTTCTTTCTTTCCTGTTAAGGAGTAAAACCCATTCATTTTGATCTACAAGCTCCATTTGGATGAATGGCTGCCTCCAGGAATTAGCCGGTGTCTGAGACACCAGTTTCTGAAACAAAGAACAGTCTTTGATATCGAGTCATTCATTGACTTGGGGTTATGTGAACGCAGCACTTACAAGTTTGTTCTCTTCCATTTACATTTAATGAAATATGGTTGATTGTCACCTCCTGCGTTAGCCGAGTGTTTTCCAAAACCACTTCTGTTTCTGTATTCCACCATTCCCCATCTTCCCCTCACTTGCTGATTTCTATTCCACAAGAAGAATGGCACTCAGGAGGGAAACAGTGGCATCAAAACTCCAACATGGGATCTTAAATTAATTAATATAATTTCAATTTGACTATTATGTCCAACATTGCCTCAGTATTTATGGAAGATAATGATACATCTATATGAAAAAGAACTTGTGACCTACATAAAAAAGGGTTAGAACTATGAAGTCCCAAAATTCTCCCCCTTCCCACTCCTTGTAGAATATAGAAGTTTTGGAAGACTGTAAAAAGATAAAATATTAATATTATATTAACTAAGCTTTTATACTTTAGCAAGAGAGAGATGATCACAAAATGTTACTCTGTTGTCTGAAGCTGCGTTTGAACTCCAAAACACAAATTCTCAAGACTACATCTACTGTAAATATACACACTTGAGCAAAAACCAAGGAATTCAAATCTGTAAGGCCACGCAGAACAACTGCTCCTGCTGTCAGCATTAGTGGTTTTTCCTTTCCTCCCTAAGGGCTGATTGCTAACACTGTACACCACCAGCAGCTCCCGTTGATGTAGTGAAGGAAGAAGCTAGACCCAAGACCCAAAACCTACTTTGCCCCATTCAGAAGTGTGTTTATATCCACAAGATCCCGTTCTTCATATTAAATGTTTTCTGATAGCTTTTACAATATAATAATTATTCCATAATACTATAATCTGGACACCAACAACCCCTGAAAGGAAACCAAACATAATCACATCATCTTAAC
>NW_009610573.1:0-3828 GCF_000690535.1 Cariama cristata
CCCAGGGCCGTGGCGGAGCGGGGCCCTGTGCCGAGCCCGACACCGCAGCACCACGATCCCCTCCCGACTCCCGGCTGAGATGCCAAAGTGGCAACAGGACTCACTGAGCATCCGTTAGGGTGTTGCTTGGAGGAAGGGAGGCTCTGGGGGTGTTCGCTAAAGGAGGAGGGGTGCAGGGAGGGTGTTCTTGCATGGAGGCAGCTCCTGGCCCTGCCCGCAACTGTGCCAGCTGCTTGGGGTCATCCCTGTCACCCAGCATCAGGTGCCATCATGCAGTGGTGACACGGCAGTGGCAGAAGCCTTGGCCAAAGTCTCCCATCTCTGGTTTGTGCATGGTTTGTCTGAGAGTGGCGGGGGAATGGCAGACCTCGGGGTCCCTGGGACTCCTGTCCCCAAGCAAGAGCATTCCCGTGTCACACCATCACGGTGCGGCGTGCGGTGGGAGCCCAGCGTGACTGGTGCCCTGCCCTGTGCTCTGCTGTGCTGCCATCGCACACCGTGCTCCCTTCAGCTCAACCCCAGGGTTTTGGGTGCAGGAGTGGATTCGGCTGCACCGGGACCACCTGGGTGGTCTCCAAGGGGGTGGTTGGGTGTCGAACTGGTCTTTCAGTGCCTCCTCTGCTGTCTCCGCTCAGAATCTGTAATTCAGCAGGGCACAGGCAGTGCTGAGGCAGGTCCCCTTTTGTCATGGGGGATAATCATCTCTCTTTAGCCTCTCCTTTGCCCAAGACTAAAGCTGGAGGAGCAGGAATCCTGAGGGCAGTCTGAGTCACCATGAGCCAAGCGGGTATCTCCTGGGCTGCTGAGGATGCTCTGCTTCAGAGCTCCCTGTAACCTTCTGCATTGGTACAGTTTGTCCCCAACGGCTCATACAGAACAGTGACAGCAGAGGCCAGTGCTCTGGCAAATGGGCACCCACACCTTCCCCAGAAAGCCTGGGATTTGGAAGTCTGGGCTTTGACTTGCCTTGGGCTTTGAGATTGAGCCTCCAAGACCAAATGGCAAGTTGCTTCTCCCCAAAGACTTTACCCAGGTACTTCATGAAGGCCCGTTTTTCATTTCTATGTATCATTTTTATATGCAAGAGCTTGTGCAAGGACCTGGGCTGTTGCTTTGAGGATCCTCAACCTTGCAGGTACCCATGGAATGGGACTGAGCAGGAGAAGCTCCCACCCAGTTGCTCCCTCAAGATCTCCTTCCCAGGGTGAATACAGAGTCCGCTCACCCTGGGCTTCGAGGATCCATGGAGAGTTTTGGGTGAGGATGCTGATGGAGCCAAAGAGGTCTCCAGCTAGGTGTCTGCATGACCCAGACTGCAATGAAATCATCACCGCATGGACTGAACTGAAAAATAGGGGTGGAGAATCACTTGTTTCAGCTTAAAATGTTATGTTTGAAGGTAATTTTCATTGCCTCAGGGTGGCTTGGTTGGTTCTGAACCTCTTTGAAATGATTGGGTTCAGGCAGACCTCAGGCAAGGGAGGCGGAAAATCCAGCACCGTCCTCTAAACCCATCTCTCCGTTTGTGTCTTCTGGCTGGTCTCCCAGCAGGTCCGGGGCTGCTGCCCGCCCCGGGGACAAGCGTGCTTGCTCAGACGCCGCCGCACATCTCCCATACTGGACCCAAGTGCGCTGGACATGTGGAGCTGGGGAGGAGCTCTGGGGAGCCGAGCTGGGCTGAAGGCACCAAACAAACCCTCCTGGCCGCTCCTCTCTCACAGCTGCAGCAAGTTTGACAGTGCTCTGCCTGCCCCAGCCTCTTCAGGACCTGTGACATTCAGTTGGCACCGGGAAGCCCGGGGAAGATGGCCAGGGGGACGAGGGTCCCGACTCAGCTCTGCGCATCTCCTCTGCACCAACTCTCCCTCCTCCTGCCTCATCTGCCCCTGTTGCTGGGTGAGGATCGCTTCTCACCTTGCACGAAACTTAACACCCGTGGCCTTGGCTCAATTTGTGGCTCAAAGGTGCTTCTGAGCTACAGACGGGCAGTTATAACTCGTCCGCATGCTCATCTCCATTACGTGGACGTGCAGTCAGTGCCAGCGCAGCAGAGGGCTTCACCACAAGCACCAAGACACCTGTGTCGGGTGGTGAACTAAACCTGCCACCAAGTTTCCCGGCCCATCTGCCGGACACTAAGAATAAACCAAGAATTTTTTTGAAACCAGCCCAGAAACGCACCAGGAGACAGCCTGCGTTTATCGTGCTTCTGCTTCCCCCTGAATTCCAGTCCTCTGACATGTTTAGATCAAACCTGATGACCCAAATCTGACTGCAGCAACTGAGCAGAAAAGTGACCTTCCAAAAAGAGCAGCCCAGGAGAACAGCTTCGTGTGCTTCAGGCTACCCCGGGCCACTGCACCCAGCCATGCCACGGAGAGGAGCAGCCAGGCAGCACCGAAACGTTTCACCAGTTTTAATCCAATTACTTTGCAAAACGGCGTGTAGCACTGATGACACCTCCACAGCATCCCATGGAAGCGAAACAGCTCTGGAAGCTGTCGCCTGTGCAAAACAGCTTAGTGGGCTCGGGCCAGGATCTAATGAACATGTGTGTGCAATGCAAAAACCACCTGCCTCTTTGCAACGGGACCCGCCGACGGAGCTGGGGGAGCAGAGGGGTCACCCTATCCCTGCCCCACACTGGGGCACTGGGAATGGGCCAGTGGCTAGTTGGGGGGCCTGGAAAAGGTCTTCTGCCCGTAGGGACTGGGAGGTTGTAGGGTCAGGGAGGGAGCTGCCTTCATAGCTGACTGTGGGTGGAGGCAAGCAGGGAAGGAAGTAATAGAGGGAGGGGGAAAAGGAAAAAATTGGGCATGCATCCCTCCTTCCTCCTGCTTTCCTCATTAGAAGCATGGAGCTGCTCGAGGCTGCAAGGCAACAGGTGAATCTGGGATTTGTGGGGTCTCGCAACCCGGCGGGAAAGCAGGGATGTGTCCTCAGATGTGGGACTCTTCAGGCATTCAGCACCTGCTGTGGCCATGGGCACCTCTCAAGCCCATTTTCCCAAGCTGTCAAAGGTGTCCAGCCAAAAATGAGGCGGGACAGATATTTTTAAAGTGAAGAAACCAGGAAAACTCTTTGCATTTCAAGATGTCTCATCTAGCCCTTTCTTTATCTCAGTATCAAGCAGCTCTGATGGGCAGAAGCTCAAATTGCTGCCCCAGATAGGTCTCATTTAATTAAAAGCCTGAGCAAGGAGGATGTTACCCCAACTGTTCATGTTCTCGGGTGATGTCTGCCAATATCAAGGGCAGGCAGACATAGTCCACAGTGATGCACGTCCCGTCCCTGCTGCTGCCATGTTTCCCAGGGAGGCCGTCGCCTGCTGTGGTCTGTGCTCTTAACATCTGGATGCTGACCTGGTATTGTGCAGGTGGGTTTTTCTGTGGCCCAGTGATGCTTTCCCAGCCTCGTTTCCCACCTTTCAGGGTAGCCTGAAGGGGAGTGAGAGTTTCAGACATTGCAAATCCCAACCTACTTTGGTCAGTGGTGTGGGAAAAACTAGCCTGAGCCCTGCAAACTGTTTTGGGGGAGCCTGGAGTGAGCTGCAGTGGCTGAAGGGGGTCTGCCCACCCAGGGACCCCTGTCCAGGGGACAGCCGGGGCAGCGTGTCCTCATGGGGAAGGGCTCCCTGCAGCGTAAACCCCAGGGGAGGGAGCCCCTTTTGCACCCCTACCCACAGCCCCATCCATCCCTGCCCAGGGGGGACAGGCAAGGGGGACCCCGGCCATTTTGGGGTCTGGAAGAAGAGCCCCTCATTCCCGGGGGCTTCCCCTGGCCCCCAGCTCACGGAGCCCCTTCTTCCCCCCAGAACATCCACCCGGG
>NW_009610573.1:3880-4215 GCF_000690535.1 Cariama cristata
CGCTAAGTCCTTGTGGGGTTGGTTTTTTTTCCACTCCTGGGAACCAAGCGTCAGCTTTTGTTGGCGAACAGACCATAGCTTTCATGTGAAAAGGTTAGTACAGTATGTTAGTTCCTAATGAGGGGATAATAGAGTCTGATTCTCACACCCGGGGGACTGCGAGGTGACAGCAGCACGGGAGAAGGGTATTTAACACCTTCACCCTGGGAATTCCCTTCACAGCCGGAGTCCCCCAGCTTTGCCAAGAGCAGGGAGGAGGAGGAGGAGCACAGTGCAGTGCCTTTGTCCCCGCTTCCCTCTCGCGCCCCGATCCCATCCCATCGGCACACGCGTCC
>NW_009610573.1:4259-21836 GCF_000690535.1 Cariama cristata
GGGAAACAGTCGGCCGATAAGTCAGGGTCTGGTTCCCCATCACCGGCTCATGGTGTCAAAATTTCCCCAGCTGTGGGCACCGTGGGGAGGTTGTGGGTCATGGTGCCCACTGGGGCTGCAGTCCCTGAGGTCAGGTGTGTGGGGAGGTGGGGGTGAGCACCCTTGACATTTGCACAGCCCGGATGATGGGTGCCCTCAGTCTGTGTCCCCTGTGGCTGTCACCTCCCTTGCTGCCTTGCAGCCGTGTCTGTGCCAGGACTGGGGCTCACAGTGCCACCCAGGGCATCCTTGGTGGATCAGGATTCAGGGACGGACATGTCCCACAAAACCCCGGCAGCACAGCACAGCCTGGGTGCTGCACGGGGAGGATTTAAGGGCCCTGCTGCCCTGCCTTGCTTTTCCTAGAAAAAACAAAATTCCTTCCTAAATCCAGCCTCCCACCTCATCCTGCTGCAGCAGCGTAGGAGGGGGACGAGCCCTGCGGGCGCTTAGCACCTGGGGACAGCCCAGCCCTTGGCCATGGCCCCCTCCAGGGCTATCAGCCATCCGCAGCCACGTGCCATCCCGGGGGGGCACCAGATACAGGTCGGTGTTGGCACCTTCTTGGGGGTAACAGCATCCAGCAAGGGCAGCCCAGACGCCAGGGTGAGGTTTCGCAGGGGCCGTCGCCTGCCTGGTGGCAGGAACCACAGACTGGCGGCGACTGAGGGCACAGAGCCTGGCCGGGGAGGGATGGGAGCCTCCCCGAGGAGCTGCTGCTTATCTAACTGTGGGGGCCCAAGCTGGATTAAATCCCTGGCTGCTGTATTTATTGAGGGAGTTCAATTCAGACTGTCCATGCGGGGAGCTGGAATGTCCTCAGAGCAGGAGAGACCAGTTTTGCCAAATTCCATCCCCGCGGGATGCCAAATTACAAGTGTCATTGCCTGGGCTGTCACTCCACTCCGAACCTTTCAGGGCAAGACACCTTCCCACTGCTTAGCAATCTTCGAAATGGCAGATTTTTGTCGTAACTCTTTCCTGGGTGACCTGTTTCTTACTGAGGCTGCACATAGGAAACCAGAGGCTTGCAAATCCCCGGCAATTCGGAACCGCCTGTCCTTGGTTTGCTGCTCCCGCTGGGTCGTGCTCAGGTGGGCTGAGAGGTGCTGCGAAACGGCTGAGCTAGGTTGGTGCCAGCAGCTCAGCACCACTGTGTCCCCTCCACAAGACTGAGTCAGACATGAGAGCATCAGGAGTTGGGGGGGGGTTGAGGTATGGTCTGTGCCTGCTAGAAACAAGGTGCTGAGGAATTACTGCAACTAATGGCCAAAGTCGGTGTTTAATAACACGGGGAGGGCTGGCTCCTGTGGCACTCGCCAGGCTTTGCCAACTCGTCATCGCCGTACCTGTCCTGGGCGGCCAGGTGATCCACAGAGTAACCCCCTCCTGGGGGATTGGGGACCAGGCTCTGGGCTGCTCACGGAGCTGGGTTGTCCTCTGCTCCCCAGAAAACCCAGAAGAAAGCAAAAGGGTGGGATTTCGGAAGGAGACGGGCTTTGGGTTGGGTCTTTCTACGAGGACCTTGGCATCCCAAGGCTGGTTGTCTGCCCCGGCCTGCTGAGTTTTGGAGGTTTCTGGGTCAGTTGAAACTATGGGAGCACCTCTGCTTCCCTGAGGGGACAGAACAGGGGCCCAAGCCCAATGTTGCCTGACCAGGCGTGGAAAAGGCTGCAGGGGGTGGGATGGGGGAGGTTGGGAAAGCAGTTAGTTAAGACCAACTGAAATGTCACAGTGAGGTGTGATGATGGTCAGAGCCTGCAGGTCAGCATAGCAAAGCACCTGAAGAATAAGAATCCAACATTCTGCTTGTCCGTTGGGTTATTTTTAAATGTCCAAACGTCTGGAGTAGGGGAGCTGAACCGTGGTCCAGGTCTGGGAAGGGCAATCAGCAGCCCCAGGTACTGGCTGTGAGAGTGATGAAGTTTGGGAAGAATTTGCTTTACTGAAATAGGAGGTCCAAAACCCTAGCAGGTCTGAAGACGGAGCTTGTGGGCTGTGCTATATGGCTGCTGTAAGGCATGATGTTAAATCTCTGTAGGACGGTGGGTCGGAGAGGCACTGACTTTGCCTAAGGTGCTGCACAGAGAAGTGGACAAGGCAGAGTCGTCGTCCCTCTTCGTCAGTGGGCAATTTCTGGGGCATAAAGGCCGGATTTGGGGCTATCGCAGAGCAGCTACTGCCTGGCTCTCCTTTACACTGGGCTGACACAGGTGCAGACACTTTGTCTTGCTTTTCCAGGCCATGTTCTCTTGGCTGCTGCGCTGGCGGGTGCAGGGATGCCCAGGTCCCACAGTGGGGAGTGGGCAGAAGCTCCGGCGACTGCCAGCCATGGCATTGCCCGCAGTGCGCCCAGCTGCGTGGCCCCTTCTTGGGCTGTTCCAACCTGGCCCTGTCCTCTGGAGAGGGGGGGTCAGCAAGTGGGCCCCTTACTAGCCCAAAGGAGGGTGGATGGGAGCAGTTTGCCCACCCCAGTACGTGGATTGGCATCATCCCTGGACCTAAGGGGCATCTTTCTGGGTCAACCTGTGCGAGCCTGTTTGCACCGAAGGAGATGTTTTCCAGCTGAGCTAGGCTGGGTCTGAGAAGCAGACATTCCCTCGCTCGAGTGTGCTGAAATGTTTAATTAGAGTTTAACAGCAGCCTGGGAAAAAGGTGTCTTGTCATATTTCTGGGCTGCGTTTTGTTGTTGAACTGCTAGCCCTGTATGAACACAGCCGAGGGAGACCCGCCGCACAATGAGCCCTTTATGTGCCTCTCCCCGCGGCTCGCCCCGACCCTGAACTTTCCCATTAGCTGTTGGCGTGGTGCCCTCACGCATGTGCCCAGGAGGGAGCCGGTGCTGCTCCGTGCCCGGCAGCCGGGACGGCACGGCGATGGGAATGCACAGCAACGCAATGGCTTTGCCTCACGTTTTTGGGTTGGTGTTGCAGGAGAGGGGATGGTGCGGGGTGTCTAGAGGAGAGGATGTGCCACCTGCAGCGCTTGGATGTTTGGATGAGCCCCAGGTGTGCCGCTCTGAAGAAGGCTCTGACATGTGACCATAGGGATGCAACATGACGGCCACGCACGTGGCAGGACACTGGGGTTCAGCGGGATGGCAGCCGGGGACACAGCGTTCACCTGTGAGGTTTCTGAAGATTCTGCCCACATAGATCAAAGATTTCATGTCTTGGACCCCAGCGGTATTCAGATCTCGGTCCCATCCCTCTGCCCCTGCACTGGGAAGGGAAGATGCTCAGCCCTGCCTGGCTGATGGAGCCAGCGAGGCTGCAGGACAGGATCCTCAGCCCTCTCCATCACCCCTTGGGCACCTGGGTGGACCCTGGGGAGTGCAACTGCCATCCCAAGGCAGCTGGGGAGGAATGTGAGGAATGGAGCACACACCTTCCTTCCCCGACTTGGCCTCCACAAAGAGCCCATCAGCATTTTCCACTCGCAGGTATTTTTTTCTGTGGGGTGAAATGAAAGTTTTGCCATCACTTGCCTGCCATTGTCCTGTACATCAGCAAAAGAGCAAAACCAGGTTTGGTGGGCTTGGATCGCTCCTTTTGCCATCTGTCCCAGCTTTCTCTCCTCCAGTTGGCCACCAAAACAGTAGAGAGAAAATCCCCTGGGTCCAGCAAAAGCCTAAAAAAATGCTACATGTTTATGTGTATATTGTTACCCCTTTTTAACCGTTTTTTTTGTGTGACACAAGCACGTGGTGCTCTAGATAGCTCCCTGTTCCTCTGCTGTGGTAAGAAGACGTGGAGGTGGTGAGGCCCCCCAGGAACACGCCTGTCTCACCACGGTGACCTCAAATGTCACCAACATAACAGGGGTCATGTTAGCACTTCTGGGAGGTGTCAGGCTGGGAACACAAGGAATCGGTGCACGAGGTCTCCTGGGGTTTCTTCTTGCTCCAGCAGCAGCTCATCCCCCGGGCTGCTCCCGGGGGGGGGCTTTCCTCTTGTAGATGCCAGTTAGCAGTTTGCATGGCTTCTTTCTGAGATTGCTTTTGGGAGATCCTTTTGGAGAAGTCCTGCACGAGCTCATGTTTTCCCTCGAGATGAGATGCCCATGGTTGTTCTCAAAGGAGATGGTGCTCCCTGTGAGCTCCTCTGTGCTGGAAATGCTGGCAGAGCCCAGCCGCGTGGCTTCACACCCTGCTGCCCATGGGGTGAGCTGTACCACCGAGGTCAACCATTGCGTCGGTGGTGGGAGCCTTCCAAAGGTGCTTGGCACCAGCATGGTCCTCACCAAAAATCCCTGCTTGTTCCACCCTTGTTCTACCAAAGATTTCTCGGTAAGTTTGGGGGCCCTGGGGCAGCACATAGCCTGGGTACCTTCGCTCATGGTGTGTCCTACAGCCATACTGGTCCAGTTTCAGTCCCAGCCTTGGTCCCAGCCTTGCCAAGGGTTGTCTAGAGAGAAGGATGCTGGCAGGATGAATTGGGAATGTGGTTCTGGGTCTTAGAATTGCCTGTATTTTCCCCCATCCTGCTCCGGACATGCAGGCAGTGCAGGCAGAGCCTGGCAGGTCATGTCATGGAGGAGCTGTGGGGACCTCCCGCTCCTCCTCCAGGCCTGGTGACGGGGCTGAAGTGCAGCAGGGACCATCCCAGACTACCTGGGAGGACTGTGCAGAGGGACCAACTGTCACCGAATTCATGGGCAGGACATGCCGTTTCCATGGTGACGTCCTGGCTGAGCTGTATGACCAGCAGCACCGTGGTCCCGTCCCTCTGTTTGTCAGGAAGCTTCCCCGGCCCCGGTGGCCCTGCGAGATGAGCAGGGTCTGCACCAAGAACGACTTTCTCCCCAACAGCCTTGGCCTGTGTTTGAGCTAATGCAGGTGAAAGTTTGGGATTTTTTTATGCTCTCCATGAGGACAAGGACAAGTCTAAACACAAAGCAGGGAGGATTCAAGTTAGATCTTGAGCCACGAGGAGAGTGAGACCTGGGGAAGCTGGGCGTCTCCATCAGCCAGGGCTGTTAGGAACGATGGACGGCTCACGGGTAGCTCTGCTCCTGACCTGGGGCCTCCGGTGATGTGGTGACCCTCCACATCTGGAACATCTGGGTGGCTGCTGCCTCCATGGAGAGGTAGGCCCCTGAGCACTGCTGAGCCCTGTTTGGGCTGGGACCAAGGAAAGAAGTTCTGCCTGGGGGTCTGCAAGGCTGGCAGAGAGCAGCCCTGAGGCCACGGTGAGGGACAGGCGAGGTTGCGACATAGCTTCTGCATTTTCCCCGCTGCTGATGGGAGAGGAGGAGTACCCAGCCCCAGGCTAGGAACCCACATGGGGTGGAGATGCCTGTGATGTGGGATGAACCTGCAAAAGCACCCACCACCCTGGGGTGCGTTTCAGTGCCATGTGAGGGAAGGATTTGGCCCTCTTGGGCTGCAGCCCCTTCAAGCTGGCAAGTGTTTGCTGATGGGTTCCACCCCAACCTTCTCCCCAGCATCCTGGGGGTTGAAGACGGGTTCGAAGAGGCCAGCGTCTTCTCTTGGAGGGGTTTTTGGAGCTGCAGCGCTGCCAGCCAGGATGGTGTCAGGGTACTTAGCATTGGAGGTGGCTCCTCTGGGCGGGACCAAGGAGCTGCTGCACATTTCTTCTTGCCAGTGAGTGGAAATGAAGTCACCAGGAGAGACCTGGGGGACAGCATGGTGACAATGGCACCCAGGAAATAAAGTGACCTCAGGAGAGGTGAATCCAGATGGGTCCCGAGAGATTTACATGTGATGGAGAGCATGTTCCGACTTCATCAGAACAGTAATGGCAACAACAGCATCTGCAAAGGCAAATATTTGCTCCATCTCCCCACCTCCCACCCTGGGGGAGCATGCGAGGGGCATCCCCACCACCACCGGCTTCCCACATGGGTTGAGTGTGCGAGGTCCCTCCTGTCCCCCCGGGGATGGTGGCCAAGCAAAACAAAGGGGAAATAGGGTCCCTTTGGTCTGCTCTGCTCCCAAAGCCCCCCCTCTCCGGAGCAGCACCCCAGCCCTGGGTCGTGGCAGGCTCTGCTCAAGATGGGGTCATGGTTTCATTTTCCGGAGCCGCCGAGCAGCACCACCCTCCCTAGGGTGCTGGGCACCATGGGCGTGCAGGCAGGGTCCTGCTGGAGCTGCTGGCAGGTGCTGAGATGTGTGGATAAGCCCATGGTGCCTGCAAAGTGCCCAGCCCCGTGGGAGGGGGCAGCATCCAGCCCGAGGGTATCCCAGCTTGGAGGATGGAGTCCGAAGACAGAGCTGAGCCGAGCACCCCAGGGATGGTGGGAGCACCCGGGGAAGGTGGCTGCTGCCGGCACAGTGTCTGCATGCAAGCGAGAAGCCACATCCGCCAGGCTGGGCCGCGGCACACCGGGGCGGCTGCTGCCTCCCGGCACACCTGCAGTGAGATGCCGTGCAAACAAACCCGCCGCACCGTGGGGCCTGCAGGCAGGGGCTGCCCGTGCCCTCCGAGCACTCTTACTTCTCCACCGCCGCAAAGGGCCAGGCCCCTGCCCGCTGCTTCGGGGCTGCTGGCTGCCCCGTAGGAGCCCTCCTGGCACCCCAGAGGTGTTGGGCAGTGACCCGCCGAGTCTGACCATGTTGTGACATGTGTTGCCTCACATGCAGCTGTCTCCCTGCCCATCTGTCTGTGGGCCACCTTGCCCATCTGGTGACAGCCAGCAATGCCCAGGAGGGGACAGACTGGGTTTGGGGGTGTCACTCGTCACGGGGGGGCTCTGGGTGCGAGGGCTGCATGCTCCCTGCCGGCCCTGCAGCGTGTACCAAGCCACAGGTTGTTCCCAGAGCCTTCCTTGGCCAAGCAAGGGCTGTGCCACCCTTTTGTACCCCGTCAGCGTAGGACCTGCCCTTCATGCCCAGCTCCTTCCCTACCTCCTTTGTGCCCAGGGAGTGACGGTTTTCAGAGCAGTCGCACGCTCTTGGGGACCACCCCAAGGTGAGAGAAGATGCCAGGCTCTGTGGGAGGCTCTCACCGGGTTCTTGGGCTGTTGCCGTAGCTTGCTTAGAGAGGTCAGGATATATCTCTGTCCCCTCTTTTGAGGACATCATCTGTCCTCAGCCCACAGCCTGAGTGGTGAAGGCTGAGCCAGGGAGCCTGGTGCGCTCCTCCAGCACCAGCAGTGCAGCCAGCCTGGCCGGGGAGGCTGATGGCTGCGGGGAGCTGCAGCAGGAGCACCATCACAGCACCCTACGGAGAACAGCATCACCGTCTCGGTGGGCTTGGGGTCCTGGGTACACGATCTTGTGTCAAACACATCCAGGGTATGACCTGTCAAATGTCAGGCAGAGCTGAGAGGCAGGATGGAAACGTCCACCATCAGTGGGAGCCCTGCGGGAGGTTATTTCCCTGCGGTGCCTGGCATCGCTCCTTCCACTTCTGTTCTGCAAAAAATGTCAAATCTGCTTTCAACCATTTTCCATCCCTGTGCGGGTGTGTTTGGCACTGCCCAAGCCCTGTGGGGCTGCAACTTGGGGCTGGAGTTGGAGTTTTGGACTGTTTTGTGTATGGGGTTGGGGAGCCCTGGGCTGAGGGGGGGGGTCGGGTCTCCACCAAGATGCTGCCAGAGCTTTACTCCTGTCATCACTGCTACTGGGTGTGACAGAAACGGGTTTGCTCATGGGCTGTCTCTGCTCATCGTGGCTTTTTGATGTAGGGCTGAGCGGAAGGACAGGGCACAGGTTTGGGTTTGATCTTATGGGGCTGCTGGAAGGCTGCTGCCTGCTCAGCTGCTCCCCAGAAGTGAAAAAAAAAATGTTGTAAACCCTGTAGTTGGGGGAAAAAAGAGAATGAATCAAAAGGACTGGACGGGTTTTGCTAAATCCAAGAGAAGGCTGTTAGCACTGACAACGGGACTCGGAGGGGGGCTGAAGGGAGAAGTGACTTCTCTGTGGGGTGGCTGGTGACGAGCTCTAAGGAGGATTACGCAGGGAAATGATCTTGGCATTGGGATGCAGGGTGAGTATTGGCAGGGCAAGAGAGCCCAGGGCAAGGACGTGAGCGAGAAGGGAACGAACTGGAAAGCATCTGGCTAGATAATGACTCTGGAGGCAGAAAGGCAGAGCCGGAGGGAAACGAGAGGGCAGGGAAGAGCTTGGTGTTGAATACCTGTGGAAGTGGTTGGAGTGGGGGTGATGGGAGTTGGGTGACCAGATTGGAGGTGATGGGAATGGGGCTGACGGGCGTGGGGCTGGTCGGTGTGGAGTGACCAGACTGGAGATGGTGGGAATGAAGTGACCAGACTGGTGTTGACTGGTGTGGAGGTGGTGGGAGTGGGGTGACCGGGTGGGAGGTGGTGGGAGTAGAAGACAAAGCCTCCATCACGGGGTTGGTGCTGCCCAGGCAAGAGGAGCAGCCGCTCTGCTTGGAATCCTCCGAAGCAGGAGCCAAGCACAGCGGTGCTGTGCCAGCAAACACCTCGAGCCTCCCAGGTCCTACGGGTGCTCCCTTCCCGCAGTGCCGAGGGTGTCACTGCCCTTCAGCATCTTCATCTTGGAGTGAGGAGGAGGAGCTGATCCCATCAGGTCAGCTGGAGACAGGGTCCTGCCCTGCTGGGGAAAGGGGCATGTCAGGGAGGGAGCCCCCGCTCCACCGCCGTGTAGGTGGTGCAGCCATGCGCCGTGATGGGCCATGGGAGCACTGTGCCTGGTTTGGGTTTCTCCTGCACTCCGTGAATGGTAACACACAAACCAAGATGCAAAGTGCGTCCTTCCCTCCGGGCACTGGCGAGCTGCCCGAGGGGCCTCGTGGTGTGGCAAATGTGGTATCTCTGCCTTAGGGGCTTTTCTACCTTTATTGAACTAAAGGTTGGCTTTGAACGTCAGGGGTCCAGGGCTTGTCTCACACATGTCCGGGGCATTTGCACCGCAGCTCATTTTAACAGGCTCCCGACCGACACCACCAACAGCCTGAAGGAGTTACAAGACCTTGTTAAGCACCGAGATTGGCGCGCTTGGGACCCCAGGGCAGCTTTTACTTCTCCATGCATTGGGGCCGGTGAGACACCCCTGCCTGTGACTTGAGCCCAAAAACCTCTGCCTGGCCTGTGCAGTCGTCCTGTTCTGCTCCCCGCCACATATTTGGGGAATCTGAGGTCCTGTGTGCCGCTGGCGGAGGGGTGCAGGCTGGAGAGCGGGGTGCTGGGAGCTCAGCTGCAGCTCTCTGAGGGCTTGCAGGGTTGTCAAAGCAGAAAAATGTGCTGGGAACAGCTTCGCCTTCCCTCCATTTGGCTCATCCTGTGCATATCGAGCAAGGCCAAGTCCCGGTGCGGGCAGGGAGTGCTGCCTCCTCGCCAGGCTGCTGCCCCCTGCCCCACCCGGGTGGGCAGGGGGGTGTTTGGAGGGTGCTGAGAGCTGTTTGGCTCGTGACAGGCAGAGCACAGGCTTGGGGTGAGCCCTGCTTGTTCCCCCCAGCTGTGGTCCCTGGCGGAGGGCTGGGAGGACTGATCCAGCCCAGCCCGCTGGAAGGCTGTGGCTTGTCCCCGGGGTGGGGGGAGATGGTGGGGAGCAGGTCTGGAGGCAGTCGGACTCGTCTGCGGACCCAGGGCTGGAGAGAGTTGAAATCCTCAGGTGCAGGAAAGTCCCTGCTGCTCACGGTGAGGAGCATGATGCCACCATCATTTTAGCAGAGTTTAAGCTTCTGCTTCAAAATGAAAGTATGCGGCCGTCCCAGCTGCCGGGAGCACAACCCCTCGGCATGTCCTAACCTCTGCCGTGTAGCCAAGGGGCCGAATCCAGCACCTGGGGCTGGGAGTCCAGTGTCCAGAGCAGGGGACTAGCCACTGGACCATGCTGGAGCTGGTCTCTCTACCTGGTCTTTCTCCACCTTCAGCCAATCCATCCCTTAGCCCAAGGGTTTGCCTGCCGGGCTGTGCTGCCCAGGAGGGACAGGCGGACACCCTGCAGGTGGGACCTGAGAAGATGCGTCCATGGCCGTTTCCCCAAGGGTCCGCGTTTGAGGTGGGGTGGCCGGGCAGGCCCATGCCCACCCCCAGGTGGGTACTGCGAACAGTTTGTCACCTCTGTAAAATACCGTGTTCCCTTCCTCGCCCGCCATGGCCAAGCTGGCAGCAGCACCGCTTCCCCGATGGGCACCTGCCCAGGACCCACGTCGCACCCGCGCTCGGCCCTGGGGAGCAGCACAGCCCCGCTCTGCTGCCCTTCGGGGGTGAACTCAGCCTGGGGTTGAGCCTAGCCTGGCGGTGAGTCCTACCTAGGGGTGAGCCTAGCCTAGGGATGAGCCCCTGCCTGGGGGTGAGCTTAGCCTGGGGATGAGCCTATCCTGGGAGTATAACCCACCTGTGCATGAACCCAGCCTGGGTGCTAATCTCAGGATGTGGGTTAGTCCCAGCCTGGGGTCTAATCCCATTTTCGGGTCTAATCCCATTTTCAGATCTAATCTCAGACTGGTTGCTGAGCCCAGCCTGGGTGCTGAGCCCAGCTGAGTTAAACCAGGGAGCTGAGCCCAGTTTGAGTGCTAAACCAAGCCCAGCTCAGCCTGGGTGCTGATCCAAGCTTGAGGCTGAGCCCTGCCAGGCCCCAGACCGGAGGAAAGCCACCGTGCCTCTCGCTCTGTCTGTCCCTGTGGCATAGCCCAGCCCGGCTGAGGGATGCACCCCCAGGATTAGGGGGTTTTTCCCCCCAAACCCGCTATGTCGGAGGCAGCCCGGGCTCCGGGCAGCAATGCGGGCAGGGGGCTGGGCAGGGGACCCCGGCTGGCCCTGGGAAAGGGGGGCACCGGGCCCTGGGCAGCCACAGCCTCATAAAGCCCGGCTTGTTCTGCGGGCTGGGAGCGCATGGGGTGAGCCTGCCCTGCCCCTCCTCCAGCCCCTTCCCAGCCCATTCTACCTTATGTGTAGGAACTGGTTTTTCTTCCTGGGCTATTGTTTCCGCTGGATTGGGTAGATTGCTCCAGGCCTTGCTCAGATTTCCTTTCTCACGCTTCTTTTTTATATTCCCGTTTTCTGCTGTAGCTTCTATTCTCACCCCAATTAAAGCAGCAGGCGCTGCTGGGTGGGATGAGGGGGGTCTCACTCCTCCTGGCTTTGCACCGATGCTCGCTCTGATTGCCCAGGACAAGGGGGCCAGCCTCCAAAATCATGTTCCCATGCTGGGAAACCTGTTCTTGGGTCAGTAAAGGCAGTCTCTGCCCTGGACAACCTGCAGGCTACACAAGCTTCTCAGGCTCAGGCTGCTGAAGTTTCCATTTTTCTGCAGCTATGTCCACTAAATCAAGTTTTTTTGTTTTGTAAATGAAAAGCAATGGGTCTGATGCAGCCCTACGGTCTTAGGCCCTGACTCCCGCAGAGCACGGTGTGGCTTGGGAGCTGCAGGGTGGGATCGCAGGGGTTACCCCTGGGTGCTGAGCATCCTACCCCCATGGCACGGATTCAAGGCCAGGCTTAAGGGACACCCGCGTCTGGCCACTGACCTGGGTGGTGGCGTGGTGGGCGTGCAAGAGGGCTGCTCTGCGTGTCTGGATTAGCTGTGATGAAGTGTTCCCAGCCTCAGTGCTGGAGGAGAGGGGAGCCTGGCCTGCAGAGAACCATGCCCGGAAGATGTGGCTCTGCTCCCCAGCTCCTTCCCTCCTGCCACAGCACATGAAGGACCAGGCAGAGGTGTGGGTGGGATGTCCCGGTGCCTCAGACGGTGCTGCCCTTTCCCAGGAGGGCTGGCACACTGACAGGGCAAGGCAGGTAGCGTGCGGATGGTGTCTGGCTCCAGCTGGGGCAGGCAGCGCGTCCCCAGGGGCCTCCGCATTGCACCGCGGGCAGACTTGGTTCCCAGATAAAAATAGAAGCTGAAACATGAACCCAACTACCCCGGCCGCTGCCATCGCCACCCAGCTCTGCCTCTGCCTGCACCCCTGCACCCCTCTCGGACACTGCACCAGCCCGGGGGGGGCACCAGCCCCTGTCACCCCCAGGACTCCCCAGGGAGGGCGGAGGAGGAGGAGGCAGTGGGGATGAGGGTGAGGATGCTCGTGGACCAGATGGCCATGGAGGAGCAGAGCCACACAGCCACCTGGCCCAGGGTGGCCGCGGTCACTTGTACAGGGCTGAAAACTGCTCTGAGGAAAAGCGGAGAGCTTTTGGGGCACAGGTCCCAGCCAGACATGGCTTCAAGGGCTCAGTACAGGGCAAGGGGAGAAACCCTCTGACATACGCTGTGTAGATGGTCCCAGGACCTCAACTAGAGGAGGGACAGCAGCCAGGGAAAGCCAGGAGGAGCAAAAATAAGGGTAGCTGTTGGCTTAATACATAAGATCATTTATTAAGCTTGTCTAGCACCGGGAGTGGAGGATGGAGCAGTAACAGAGCTGAGGCTTTGTGTGCTGCCCTGCGGTTTCGTGGGACCTGGGGCAGGCAGGAAACTCCCCTTCCAGCATGGCCAGCATGCGTTTGGGTAACGAAGAGCAGTGCCGTGCCTGACTGCTAACGACCTGAGCGTTGGACTCATCTATAGGAGGAAAAGCTTCGGTCCTTTGCAGTTTCCAGGTTAGAAAATGTATCTCCGCAACCCTTCCCATTTCTGGTGCCAAAATGTGATGCTCCTGAAGGGCTGGGGGATGCCTGGTAGCCAGATTTCCACCTGCATTTTCGGTCTCAGGTGACACCCTTTCAAATATGAACTGGCAGGACGTGGACCCTTGCTGTTTCCAGTGCTGGAACTCTGAAGTGCGGCTTCAGAGCTCAGGTTGGGTTGGTTTTTTTTCCCAGCCCTCAGGTTCACCAAGTTCCAGCATCCTCTGGCCAAGAGCTGAGCTCTCACCTCTGGCTATATAAAATTCAGGAGCTTGATGAAGAGGAGCTTGATGAAGGGAGCTGGGCAAGTTAACCCTTCTCCTGCCATGCCACAGGCTCCCTTGGGATGGCTCCGGAGCAGACCGGCATGGAAGATGTGAGCCCTGGAGCTGCGTAGTGCAGGTTTGCACATCCAGGAGGGGTTAACCCTCACCCCCGAGGTGGACATAAAGCCCGTTTCTGCAGGCAGGAAGGTGGGGAGCTGGCAAAGGGCTGGAGGAGCAGAGGCACCAGCGGTCAGGCAGGGATGCGGATGGGAAGGGATGGCTCTCGCCTACCTGCCCCCAGCATCTCTTGGCACAGAGCGCACCCTGAAACGAAGGCTTCAGGGATGCTCCATAACCTCATTATAAGGCAGTTATTACTGGTTTGGCTTTGTTATTAAACTTGTTGTAAGCACTGGGAGCCTGTCCCGGAGCAGCACCCCGCTCTGCTGGGTGCTGGATAAACAGAGCTTGCAGCTACGGTGAAGGTTGGGTCAAGGGTGCTGTGGCAGTTCCAGTTTTTTTGAAGGGGCTCAGCCCCCATCTCAGCAACTCACAGCCCAGCTGGGAGGAAAAATGAGCAAGTGAGATTTGAGACGGCTGAAAAGCAGCTGGAGGAGACAGAGGGATCCGAGGGGGGGGGGATGTGTGCGGCAGGAGGGGGGAGTTGAGCATCTTTTTTTTTTTCCCCTGGGAAATTCAGCTTTGCATGTGGGTTTCAGTGTAATGTCGGGTGAGATTCTCATCACTGCAAAAGCCTTGAGGTACCAAAAAGGGCTTTTGGTGTCGCTGACGATTAGGCGCCGACTACCCAAGGCAGCGTGACGGCGAGGCGGCAGCGGGATGGGGTTTGTGGTTAGGGACTGCAGCCGTCTGCGCGGTGCTTGAGGGAGCACGTGTGCGCCGAAAGGAGCAAAAAGCAGAGATCACAAAACTCTGGTCCCATCCCTGCGGGATGCTGAGCCCTCTCTGGCAGCTTCCACGCATTATCTGGGGATGCGCTCATGCTTCTCCTCTCCTCCCATCCCTGCCCTTCTCCAGGGGAGCTGATGGACCCCCCCCCAACCCAAAAATTGCATCCTTTTCTCTTGCTCAGAGCAGCTGCAAGCTCACAAGTGAAAATGGAGGGGGAGTGTGCCCTAACAAGGAGGCAGCTGGAGCTGGGGTGCCCCAGAAGGGAGCCAGCAGGAGCTGGGTTGCTCGCGGAGCCTCCAGGACTCCATCACCTCTGACCTCTTGTTCTTGCTGTCTCCCCAGTCTTGTCAGCAGAGAAGCTCCGCTAATCTGCCCATTTCAGCCCGTGGTTCGTGCTCCCAGACAAGCAAGGCCCTTCTAGCTGTCAGGTGAGCCTTTCCCAGGGCTTATGCAAATGATACTAATTAAAGGCATTCTTATCTGTTCGATTTCCCACACCTTTTGCCTCCGAGGGAGATAGAAAACTTCATGTTTTAACGCCGTATTTCATGGCAGTCAGAAGGACTGCCTAGGGAAAGTGTTGGGAAATGCAGCGGGTCACTCCTGATGAGAAGAGCTGGCTTATGCAAGTGTTGAAACACTTTATTATGCATGAGAAACCTTCCAGAAATGGATGACTAATAGCAAAGCGGGAGCAGAGAAAGCAGTGGGAACGCAGTACCAGGCTGGCATGGGATCCCATGTCATCTTACCAGCTTAGCAGGGTTGGGCTAGGTCAGCACTTGCCTAAGAGACCTCTCAGAGTACCTGGCTGGCGATGAGGGAAGTGATGTTAATGATTCAATAAACAGAGCCCTTCCCTCTTTGTGAACAAAAATGCCCCTGTACGAAGCCAGGAACCCCACAGCAGCCCCGTATTTCCACCAGCAGTATGTTACTTAGCTCGGATGGCCATAAAAATACTGGTGCTTATTGTGCAGGTAGATCTGGTGGAGGATGCATGGGCTACATTCCCTTGCGGGACCATCCCGGTCCATGTCCCGGCACAGCTCTCACTGTGTTGGTGGCAAACAGGGCTACCCAGGTTTTTGGTGGCTGCTCAAGACTGTTGTGTGCACCAAGAGCCGTTGCTCCCTGGAAGGACCGGGCTGACACACCCGCGCATCTTATCTGCTGCTTGAGCAGGTTTGCTGGTACCCAAGAACAGACCTTAGCTCATTTGTAACAGAGCAGGAGCAGCAATGTGCACCTTCATGAGTCCCAGGTACTGGTGAGAAGAAAGTCAAGGAGAAAAGCTCTTGGCGTAAAAGGGAAGGGAAACAACCCAGCCAGCTGCTTTCTGAAAATCCCCTTGGAGGTGCGGCTGTCACAGGGGCCTGGCTCTCTCCTGCTCTGCACCTAGAGATGGCCTTTGCACCCGAGGGTGTGGGAAGGTCTGGCCGGTCGAATTGCTGAGGTTTCTGCTCCTTGTGCAAGGACCTTGAAGGCACCGCGGGGCAGAGAGGAATCCAGCCCACAGTGTTGCTGGAGGAAGAGGAGAGTGTCTGAAGGTCAAAGCTGTGAGTGCAGCGAGGAGGAGCTGGAAACCTGGGAAAAGCGTACGAAAATATACATGTGGGCAGATGAGCGTGATCACCTCCTGACTTGAGTTTGGAATTTGCCTGGTTGTTACCTGGTTTTCTTTCACTGTTCTTCCCACCATCTCCCTCCTTTCTGCGTGCTCTCTGCTTTGGGTGACAGGCAGGAGGTCTGCTGGAGGAGCCCTATCTGTTTCTCCTGGGCCTGGAGGCTACACGGGGGCAACCTGTGCTGGGGAGATAGCTGGCTGAGCCTCAGCATCCTGCCTGCCCATTCTGGGGAGGTGTTTAGTCTCGATAAGTCCCTGAAAGAAAGTCGTGGATGCTCAAGGACTGTGCTTTCACAACCAAAATGAGAGTTGCAACCTCCATCCGGAGGAGTGGCCCTTTCACCAGATGATATCCATCTCGGAGAGAGGGAAAGAAAGAAAGGGAAGAGGGTAGGTGGTGAGTAGGAAAGGAGATATCACTCCAGGTGGCTGCTGAACAGTCCTGTGATAGAGCAAGCAGAAGACGCCCAAGGAATTGTCCTGACATGAGCTGCCCTGAATTGCCCCTGAGGGTTCACGCCGGGCCCTGTTGTCCTCTACAGCTGATTTTGGTACACTGAGGATTTCCCAAGCCAGAAGCTCTCCAGGCAGAGGATTGTGTCTCACCGGTAAAGAGAGATCTTTCCCATCTTTCCCATCTGCCAAGGAGATCCCTCAGTGATGTTGGTCAACAGAGCAGACGGAAGGAGCCCTGTGAGCCCAGGGACCATTTCGGGGACAGCTCCTCTGGGCAGAGCTCAGCGTTGGAGCACTTTGGAGATGCAACTTTGAGAGGTTTCGAAGGAAGGAGCAAAACTGACCCCACTGCTGTCTGAACTGCTCAGCTTCTACGTGTGTTGGGCACCAGCCTATGGATCTCCAGCTGAGCTCACACCGCTGTCTTCAGCCAAGCTCATACTGGCTCCCAGGGCCCTTTTTGACTCCCAGGTTTGGCTCCTGTTGTCCGCTGGATTTGAGTTTTCTTCAAGCTTCTCAGCTTCCTGGGTGGAGGCCTAGAGAGGGGATGGGGTGCTGAGGTAGCCCTGGAGCCCCAGGCTGAAGCATCCAGTCCCTTGAGTCCCGGGAGGTTCATGCATCACTGCTGGTGAAATCCCCACCCAGAAGGGCTGGGAGAGGCAGGGATCGTCCTAAACACAAACAACCCACCGGACGGGCTGCTGGCATTGCAAAAGGACATTTCACTGGCCTTGTCCTCCTCGGACGTGCAGGTGGGGAGAACCTCGCTGTGCAGCAGCTGCCCACTTGGCCGCGGTGGCTGAGGCTGCTGGGGCTGGGGAGAGATGCATGCCAGCTATCCTGCTGTGACATCACAGCAAGATGTGACATCTCAGTCCCGGTCCAATGACATCACTCCTTCTAATCCCTGTGTCACAGCTCTTGGTGGTGACATCACAGAGCAGGTTGGGCTGCAGAGTGTTCCTCTGGGTGTAGTGGATGCTGGCACGAGGTTCCCGGGGCAGGAGCACGTGGCTGTGGGGGTGATGGTGCCCGGCACCAGGGTACAGCGCCTCGGTCAGGACACCCAGACGGACACAGGGAGAGGGGACAACAGTAAGGGACCACAGCTTCATCTGAGATGGGTGGCACCCACTCCTCATCCTTGACGTGGGCATGGCGAGCAGAGCCTGGGGACGCAGGGGGAGATGTCAGAGCCATCCGCCCCTGTCCAGAGAGCCTGAATTTGGCACCGTCCTCTCCATCCCTCCTGCCGAGCCAGCAGTCGGCACAACGGAGGGATCAGAACAAGGATGTGCTCACCTGGCTTTGCCCGGCTGGCTGCACGTGTGCCGTGTGGGGGCACCCAGCGCCTGCCCGGGAAGGGGCTGATTCACATGGGGTGCTGGAAGCTGGGCTGCCGTGGGAAAGCGTGCCCGCCATGGCTCCCGAGCGCCGGGATTGCTTCAGCAGGGGTGCAGCCAAGATCCATTTCACAGAGGGCAGAGCAGATCTAGGCTGGGATTTACCAGTGACTAAGCGTGTGCTGGCAAGGGCTGCCCAAGCGTGAGAAAGGCAGTGCTTCTCCTCCTCCCAGGTGTGCCCACTGCCGCCCCACGACCCACAGCCCTCGGGGGCACTGGGGCAGCTGCTGTGTGATGGGAGCACTGATGTCAGTGGACCGGGCAGTGCTATGAGGTCTTGGGGAAGGGGGGGGGGATGCAGCTGCCCGGCCCCCTCCTCCCCAGCCGAACTCACCCTTTTTCTTGCCCATGGTACAGC
>NW_009610573.1:21984-22350 GCF_000690535.1 Cariama cristata
AGATGTTGCGGGGGAGAAGCCAAACCCTTAGCTGTTGGGTGGTAGCCCCTGCGTGCAGCAGTTGCACCCCCAGGCAGTGTTCCAAGGTGTTGCCATCTCCTGCTGTCTCACCGCCACCAAGATTTTTGCCACTTCATGGGGGCCACAACTAAGCCGACCACGCTGGATCTGGGGACACCAAACCTTCCCAAGGAGGAACAACCCATCCCTTTCCCAGCGGAGAGGCTCCCCACTTCCCTACCCTTAAAAGCAAGACCCACACACACAAAAAAAAATGCTCCACATCCCCAGGCAGTGACACTGAGATGCAGAAGGCTGCGGGGAGCCGTGGCCCCAGGCAGGAGCCAAGCAACGAGCCCAAGGCCA